>NC_041389.1:92482740-92489862 GCF_002162155.2 Triticum dicoccoides | reverse complement strand
GGCCCGGGGAGGGCTCCCCGCGGGCCGGGCGGGCCTGCGGTGGAGGACGGCGGCGCTAGGACACGTGGCAGAACCGGATTGGCTGGGGGGAGCGGGGCGGACATATCCGGCCTGATCCGGACGTGTCCGGCGGTGGAGAGGAGCGGGGCTAGGGTTAGGTGGGATTTTCATCCGTGAATTTCGGGGAAGGGGCTAGTTTTATAGGTAGAGGGAGCTAGGAGAGTCCAAATGAGGAGCGGTTTTCGGTCACGCGATCGTGATCGAACGACCGAGAGCATGGAGGGGAGTTAGATGGGTTTTGGGCCAGTTTGGAAGGGGTGTTGGGCTGCAAAGAGAGAGGGGCTTCGGGCTACGCGGTTAACCATTGGAGTACCAAACGACCTCCAAATGGCACGGAACTTGACAGGCGGGCTACCGGTGGTATACCAAGGCCACTTGGCAAGCCTCGGGCCATTCCGAGAAAGTTTAACACCCACTCACAACAGGAGACAAAAGGGGAACGCCGGAGGGCATAGGAGCGCCGGATTGCAAAACAGACAACGGGGAAAATGCTCGGATGCATGAGACGAACACTTATGCAATGCGATGCACATGATGACATGATGAAATGCAACACACAAGCAAAATGACATGGCAACTATGGAGAATAACTGGCAGACACCTGGCGCATCGGATCCGGGGCGTTACAACACTCCTCCACTAACAAGAGATCTCGTCCCGAGATCTTAGGACCGAGATGGAAGGGAAAAGGGATGAGGTGAAACAAGAACTAAAGAGAAGAAGCAAAGAATCGAGAGCACTCGAGAAGAAGAGAGGAACGACGAGAATGACGAGAATCGAAAGCTCCCGGACTCAGATAGACTATGAAACAACTCCGGTTAGAACGAGATCAGAAAACGGATAAGACTGAAAGGATTTAGGCAGCACTCCGATTGAAAATGGAAGGAAAAGAACATGAACTTGAGAGGATGGAATGATACTTGATGAAGACATGACATAAAACCTCTGGAAAGAATTGAAAGAGTTGAATGAATAGAACGGAGAAGAAAATGACAACTTGTGCCACGAATGAAATAGAAAGCAACCTTAGAAGATAAGATTGAATGGAGTTGTTGAGAAAATCAACAACGAAAAGAATAAGCTTGATGTGGACTTATGGAAAACATCTCAAAATTATGAAGTGATCACCGACCACAAGCGGAAAAGATAGAATAGCTGAGAGGAATAAAGAAATGCAAAACTCCACTTAAAAAGAAAACGGAGAATTAATTGCACTTCGAGATGCGAGAAGAAAAGCTACTTGAACGCCACCAACAAAAATCTTGATGAACTCTTGAAGAATGAATTAAATCATGAAGAACCACCATGAAGAACTCCGTTGACAAAAAGGATGATGAGATAAAATTGAAGAATGAAAGAATAAGATGAGCCTTGCGATGATTTAGATGGAGGTTCCGACGAAATGACCGAGGAAATTAGAACTCCGGAAAAGAATAGATGAAAACACTTGGAACTAGAATTTATTCATCATGAACAAACTCCGAAGGAAAGGATTAATCACTTTGATGAAATAAGAATAAGATTTATTGTATGCTTATCCTTCATCAAATTAAATTGATGACAAGCAATGGATTTCGCCTACTACTTATTCTTCTTGAAAAGGATTGAGAAGATATAGCGCAAACTTGAGGAAGGTCTTCATGAACCACCGGTAGGATTGGAAAGAATGAATGAATTGAATGTTAATCAAGGAAAAAGAATCTTGAATGAACCACCGTGAAAATTCAGAAATGACTGACGAACGAGAATGAATCACCGGGAAGAATTAGAAGAACAAATAAGCTAGAGGGATTTAGATGCAAAAGAACAAAGAGATCATGAGCTGATTAAAGAACACTTGAACGAAGCACCGAGATAATTGGATAACGGTAACTGAAATGATGGCCTCCGGTGAAAAGAAAAAAGAAAACAACTCCTGAAGTACTCCAGATGGGTAAGAAAGAATATCTGGCAAATGGAATAATTCGAGACTGATAACATGAAGCTAGAACCACGAATCTTCGAGAGAACGGACAAGGTTTAGAGGAAAAATTCTTCTTCGATCTTCAAATGACGATGAGAAACACCACCAAAATTACTGAGATACTCCGGTAGAATGGAAAGCAAAGAGGTTGAGCCAACAATGAAATGATTTGAAATCGATCTTGGAAAGGCATCTGACTGATGGAAACCATTCTTATGTCAGACTTCGGAAAGGATTTGGGAATAGCTCCGGGAATAATTAGAAGAGTCAGGTAAGATCCTGGGAAAAGACCTGTGGGTTAGGGCCCACTGAAGAGAAAAACACCGTTGGAAAGGGATTGTTGAAGAGAAGATGATGCACCGGAACAATTGAAATATTTGAATGAGGTGACAACCTCGAATTAATTGGAACACAGACGAATCTCCTGAGATGTCTTGAATACTCTGGAAGGATAAACTGGCGAGAGGCGAACAAGCAGGGAAAATACTTGATCGAAGGGAAAGAATGCGATCACCCGAAAAAACTTGAATTGAATCCACCGGAAAAAGAAAAGGGATGAAAGACTAAAGAGGCTCCACACGAATGGAATTGATGCTCGAAACAGACTCAGACTCCGGGAAGAAGAGGGTGGGAGGGTGGGAAAAACAAAGGCAACTTGGAAGGGAGAGCCGACGAATAACTTGAAGAGAAAACACCGGTTGAAATCATTGAGGAAAGAAAGCAAAGATTTTGCACGAGTGGGATGGATACTCGATAACAGACTCCGTTTCCAAGAAGAAGAAGGGTGGGCGGGTGGGAAAGAAAACAACGGAGGATTGAACTTGGCAACGATGAAGAGGCTCGAGTCAACTTGACGAGAAATGCACCGGATGAAAAGAGGTGAGAACGAACGATCGGAAAACCAACTACGTGATCCTAAAGAAAAAAATTTGAAGGGGAAGAGGAGTAATTCAAAACACCTATGTCAAGATTCCTCACCAGAGCGACGAAGGGGCTGAGGAGTAAAAAGAATTCCTACTCCCCGATATAACTAGATTCCGAAAAACAGTTTTCTTCTAGACTCAACATCGGCCAAACTACATGATCAATCAAGGGGGCTCCTAGGGTCGGTCGAGGCTCTGATACCAACTTGTCACGCCCAATATGCGACCCTATCCAAAAGGAACTCGAAGGTCCCACCAAGGATAGACCCACATATTGAAACGCTTTTGCAAGGTGGATATCATTACATCAACATTACATAATAGATGGGGATACATACAAGGGGCATACAATGCCACACGAATACAATATCACAATACATAAGAGCATCATCCGACTACGGATGAAACACAAACAGAAACTCAAACGACATCCACCCTACTAGCCTAGGCTGCCGACCTGGAACCTATCCCCTGATCGAAGAAGTAGAAGAAGAACTCAATGCAAGCAAGCATCGCTCTCGCGTCATGATCATCGCATGAACCTGCACCTGCAACTGTTGTTGTAGTAATCTGTGAGCCACGAGGACTCAGCAATCCCATTACCATGGGTATCAAGACTAGCAAAGCTTAAAAGGAAAGGAAGGGGTAAAGTGGTGAGGCTGCAGCAGCGACTAAGCATGATAAGGTGGCTAACATACGCAAATAAGAGCGAGAAGAGAGCAAATGGAACGGTCGTGAAGCTAGCAATGATCAAGAAGTGATCCTGAACTCCTACTTACGTCAAACATAACCCAGAAACCGTGTTCACTTCCCGGACTCCGCCGAGAAGAGACCATCACGGCTACACACGCGGCTGATGCGTTTTAATTCGGATCTGGTGTCAAGTTATCTACAACCGGACATTAACAAATTCCCATCTGCCTATAACCGCAGGCACGGCTTTCGAAAGATTATACCCTGCAGGGGTGTCCCAACTTAGCCCATGACAAGCTCTCGCGATCAACGAAGGAATAGACCTTCTCCCAGGAAGATCCGATCAGACTCGGAATCCCGGTTTACAAGACATTTCGACAATGGTAAAACAAGACCAGCAAGACCGCCCGATGCGCCGACAATCTCGATAGGAGCAGCACATATCTCGTTCTCAGGGCAACACCGGATGAACACTACGTACAACTAAAACCAACCCTCAAGTTTCCCCGAGGTGGCGCTGCAAGTGGCTCTGGTTCAGACCAACACTTAGACAAGCACTGGCCCGGGGGGCTATAATAAAGATGACCCTCGAGAGAGCGACTCCCAAGGGAAAAGTAGGTGGTGGTGAGGCAAATGGTAAAACCAAGGTTGGGCCTTGCTGGAGGAGTTTTATTCAAAGCGAACTGTCAAGGGGGTCCCATAAATCACCCGACCGCGTAAGGAACGCAAAATCCGGGAACATAACACCGGTATGACGGAAACTAGGGCGGCAAGAGTGGAACAAAACACCAGGAAAAAGGCCGAGCCTTCCACCCTTTACCAAATATATAGATGCATTAATAATATAAGAGATATTGTGATATCCCAACCAAAATCCTGTTCACCATGGAGAAATCTTCAACTTCACCTGAAACTAGCAACGCTATAAGAGGGGCTGAGCAAAAGCGGTAACATAGCCCAAACAACGGTTTGCATAGGAAAGGTGTCAATGGGTAGAGGTTCATGGCAATTTGGGATGGCTTGGTAAACAGGTAATAGGTAGCGCAGCATAGCAATAGAACGAAGCAACTAGCATAGCAATGATAGTAGTGAGATCCAGGGTAGTGGTCATCTTGCCTGAAATCCCACAAGGAAGAAGAACGAGTCCATGAAGAAGATGAAGCCACGAAGACGAACCAAGCGTAGATGAACGAATCCTCACGATCGCAACGAAACAGGAACTATCGAAAAGAAGCACACAACATGGTAAACACACCACACATGAACAAGGCATGACGCACAAACAAGCATGATGCATGACAAAGCTACATGAGGCTACTCATGGCAAGAGATGATGCAAACAAGAGCAACACATCAAGGCAAGTTTAAATGAGGCCGAGAACAACATATAACAATGCCGGTAAGTCCTCATATGCAAATTTCGAAATTGGTCCAGATCTGAACAAACATTAAGTTGAAGTTGTTAAACAAGAAGTTAAGATGCACAAAGATGATCTACACGAGATTCTAGTCAAGTTACATATAAAGTTCATTTAGTTCGGAGCTACGGCCTAGAAGATATGAGCAAAACAAGTTAAACATGGCATTGATGCAAAATGCACCCAAACATCAAGCAAACACCTCAAAACATGAATGGAACATGATAATATGAAGCTACATGCAAATCTAAGCAAGTTTCATATAGAGCACACTCAAAACGGAGCAACGGTTCAAACAAATACACTCCATACAAGTTTAAGGGACAAGCTGTCCAAAACAGTAACTAGGCATATTGCAAGCATCAAAACAACATGCTACAGGACCTCAACAAGAAAACAGAAGGCATGAACATGATGTACAGATAAAGCATTACATAACATGAACACTGAGCTATCTCTAGAAATCACTAGAACATACTCAAACACACATGGTAAGATTGCAAGTTATAACAATTTCAGACTTTGCAGAAAAATAACATCACGATGCAATGTTTAGAGCTATCAAACAACATGTTACAGGAACTTATCATGGCAAACAAAGGCATGGCATGAATCTACTAATTGCATAATTCAAAAGTCCCTTACTAACCATAAGCCAAAAAGGATCAGAAAATATGATGGCACGCATGTAAACATGGCAAGTTATTATACAGATTCAAACATGGCAGGAACATAATTATGAAGGCATGTAGATGAGCTTGTGCAACTCTCTACAGAGCAATACATGACATGGAAAGGCACCCAACAGTAAGAAGACATGTTTGTGAAGCTAAGCATGGCAGTAGAAAGTCCATAGGGTACATGGAACACTAGGAACAATCACGATAACAACGGAACTTAATGTTAATAGGCTGACAGCAACATTATGAAGCAACTTTGGAGCAAGATATAATTGCAATAATTGCAATCAGGGGCATGGATGGATAGAGCATGACATGTAGATCAAAACATATTTAGTGATCATCTCCAGATTATGCATAGAATGACTAGTAGCAACATGTTTATATAGCATCACGAAATAACAGATTCAGCCTAGCAAAACAGCAATAGCAAGTACCCTACTTAACAAGCTCGATTCACTCACCACAAGTCATTGCATGATAAGATAAGCATAGCATCATCAAGAAGACATGTTTGTGAAACAAACCAAGTCAAGAACAAGTTCATAGCATGCAAGGATCAACTACAACAACCTTGGCCAAATTGAATATGTAAACAATCTGCCAGGAAACATTTTGAAGCAAAGGTAGAGCACTCAAATGACATCCTAGACTACTCCACAATTGCAACAAAGGGCATGAATGGATAGACAATAATCACATGTTCAAAACACCCTTACTGAAGTATCTCAAAATATTCATGGATCTCTCTGTAGCATCAAGTTTACATGGCATCAAAATAACAACAGAACAGGGACTAAAATCAGCAATATCACGAAGCCTAGTTTGCATGCTTGTGCTAGTCACCACATTGATCACAAAAATACATGGTAAGCACCTCTGTAAAGAAGACATAACATAGATCAAAACACATGTAGACATCAACCTCATAGGATGCACAAATCAATCATGGCAAAAATGATAAAAGAGCTCGTTCTGTTAACAGACAGCAGAAAACATCATGAAGCACTCTTACAACAATGATTCAGGCATCAAGATGACCTCAAATTCATATGGTGCAATGGAATGTAATGATATACTCGTTGAGACGAAAAATTTGACATATTACACGCATGAAATGGAGCTACGGATGCAGAGATACGATGCAACAAACATGGCATGATAATGTCAAAAATCTGGGACTTAGCAGATTTCGGGGGGAAAGTTAACCTTGCACGGAAAACGATGCAGGGCCGGATCTCACCGGAGAACGGCCGGAGATGGCCGTGGGACGACGGCAGGACGACGCGGGCGGCGCGGATCGGGGCCGGGGAGGCCGGATCCGGCGGAGGAGCGGCCGGACCGGGCGCTCCGGCGGAGGAGGAGGCCGGCGGCGCCGGGCAGGG
>NC_041389.1:92440323-92482508 GCF_002162155.2 Triticum dicoccoides | reverse complement strand
GGGCCCGGGGCGGGCTCCCCGCGGGCCAGGCGGGCCTGCAGCGGAGGACGGCAGCGCTGGGACATGTGGCAGAACCGGATTGGCTGGGGGGAGCGGGGCGGACATGTCCAGCCTGATCCGGACGTGTCCGACGGCGGAGAGGAGCGGCGGCAAATTTCGGGGAAGGGGCTAGTTTTATAGGTAGAGGGAGCTAGGAGAGTCCCAATGAGGAGCGGTTTCAGCCACGCGATCGTGATCGAACGATCGAGAGCATGGAGGGGAGTTAGATGGGTTTTGGGCCAGTTTGGAAGGGGTGTTGGGCTGCAAAGAGAGAGGGGCTTCGGGCTACGCGGTTAACCGTTGGAGTACCAAACGACCTCCAAATGGCACGAAACTTGACAGGCGGTCCACCGGTGGTATACCAAGGCCACTTGGCAAGCCTCGGGCCATTCTGAGAAATTTTAACACCCACTCACAACAGGAGACAAAAGGGGAACGCCGGAGGGCATAGGAGCGCCGGATTGCAAAACGGACAACGGGGAAAATGCTCGGATGCATGAGACGAACACGTATGCAATGCAATGCACATGATGACATGATGAAATGCAACACGCAAGCAAAATGACATGGCAACTATGGCGAATAACTGGCGGACACCTGGCGCATCGGATCCGGGGCGTTACAATCTTACTCAATCCATAGGTAGATATGGTGGACTCTCATGGCTAAACTGGTTCAAGGATATTTGGAAGCACAAGTAGTATCTCTACTTGGTGCTGAGAATTTGGCTAGCATGAGGGGGAAAGGCAAGCTCAACATGTTAGAGGAACCATGACAACATACTTTATCTCAGATATAAGAAAACATAACTCATTATGTTGTCTTCCTTGTCCAACATCAACTCTTTAGCATGTCATATTTTAATGAGTGTTCCCAATCATAAAAGATGTCAATGATAATATATCTATATGTGAAACCTCTCTCTCCTTATTACTTCCTATTAATTGCAACGATGAGCAAAGCTATATTTGCCAACTCCCAACAACTTTTAATCATCATACTCTTTCTATGTGAAGTCATTACTTTCAATAAGATCAATATGAGCTCTTTGTTTCTTTTTATTCTCTTCTTTTATTCACTCAAGATCATGGCAAAGTAATCAAGCCCTTGACTCAACACTAATCTTTATTAAATATAGCTCACGGACTCGATTGCATAGAGGGATCATAAAGCAAAACTTCAAAACTAAATCATGCCATGACTTTATTCTACTAAATCAAGATACTACTAATAGGATCGAACTAAGAAAAAGGTAAATGTAGAAGTTGTGATGGTGATACGATACCGGGGCACCTCCCCCAAGCTTGGCAGTTGCACCCATGGGCTTATGTCTCCTTCTTTGTTGGCGGTGGAGGTGTTGTTGATGATACAAGCTTGTCGTCCACCTTCCATGGCATAGGCTCACCCTCATAGAAGGATGATCGAGTCACCGGAATCCTCAGATCTGCAACCGAAATAGCTCGAAATGAAAATAGAGGATATTTGCGTGATACGGGAGTCAAAACCTTCAGGAGAATATATAATGAATTTTTACCGCCCAAAATACGTATCGTGCAAGAAAACGGAGTCCGGAGGGCACACGAGGTGCTCACGAGGTAGGGGGGCGCGCCCAGGGGGAGGGGGCGCGCCCTCCACCCTCGTGGAGGCCTCGTATCCTCCCCGGACTACTACTTATTTTTCTATTTTTCTAAATATTCCAAAACGGAGAAATATTGCCTTAGAATTTGTTTTGGAGTCGGTTTACTTACCGTAACACATACCTATTCCTTTTCGGAGTCTGGAACGTTCTGGAAAGTGTCCCTTATGTATTCCTCCGGGGTTACGGTTTCAATAATATTAGTTTCAACATTTATAGGATTACCTGAGATATAGTGTTTGATCCTTTGACCGTTTACCACCTTCGGATTTGTGCCTGCGAAGTTGTTGATTTTTATGGCACCGGAACGATAGACCTCCTCGTTAACGTAGGGACCTTCCCATTTAGAGAGAAGTTTTCCTGCAAAAAATCTTAAACGGGAGCTGTATAGCAATACATAATCACCTACATTAAACTCACACTTTTGTATCCTTTTATCATGCCATCTTTTAACTTTTTCTTTAAACAACTTGGCATTTTCATAGGCTTGGGTTCTCCATTCATCAAGTGAGCTAATATCAAATAACCTCTTCTCACCGGCAAGTTTGAAATCATAGTTGAGCTCTTTAATAGCCCAATATGCCTTATGTTCTAGTTCGAGAGGTAAGTGACAAGCTTTTCCATAAACCATCTTATACGGAGACATACCCATAGGATTCTTATATGCAGTTCTATAGGCCCATAATGCATCATCAAGTTTCTTGGACCAATTCTTTCTAGACCTATTAACAGTCTTTTGCAAAATTAATTTGAGCTCTCTATTGCTCAATTCTACTTGACCACTAGACTGTGGGTGATAAGGAGATGCAATTCTATGATTAACGTCATATTTAGCAAGCATTTTATGGAAAGCACCATGAATAAAATGTGAACTACCATCTGTCATTAAATATCTAGGGACTCCAAACCTCGGAAAAATAACTTCCTTAAGCATTTTACTAGAAGTGTTATGATCATCACTACTAGTTGGAATAGCTTCTACCCACTTAGTAACGTAATCAACAACAACTAAAATATGTGTGTATCCATTAGAGGCAGGAAAAGGTCCCATATAATCAAAGCCCCAAACATCAAATGGTTCAATAACAAGTGAATAATTCATAGGCATTTCTTGACATCTACTAATATTACCAATTCTTTGACATTCATCACAAGATAAAACAAACTTACGGGCATCCTTGAAGAGAGTAGGCCAATAAAAACCAGATTGCAATACCTTATGTGCAGTTCTATCTCCAGCGTGGTGTCCTCCATAAGCTTCGGAGTGACACTTGCGTAGGATCTGTTCCTATTCATGCTCAGGCACACAACATATAATAACACCATCTACTCCTTTATAAAGATGTGGGTCATCCCAAAAGTAATGTTGCAAATCATAAAAGAACTTTTTCTTTTGTTGGTATGTGAAGCTAGGTGGTATAAATTTAGCAACAATATAATTAGCATAATCAGCATACCAAGGAGTGCTACGAGAAGTGCTTACGACATTTAATTGTTCATCAGGAAAGCTTTCATCAATAGGTAATGGGTCATCAAGAACATTCTCTAACCTAGATAAGTTGTCTGCAACGGGGTTCTTAGCTCCTTTTCTATCAACAATATGCAAATCAAATTCTTGCAGCAAGAGAACCCATCTAATAAGTCTAGGTTTAGCATCTTTCTTTTCCATAAGATATTTAATAGCAGCATGATCAGTGTGAATGGTTACTTTAGAATCAACAATATAGGGTCTAAATTTATCACAAGCAAACACCACTGCTAAAAATTCCTTTTCGGCAGTAGCATAATTTCTTTGAGCATTGTCTAGAGTCTTACTAGCATAATGGATAACATTTAATTTCTTATCAACTCTTTGCCCTAGAACATCACCTACAGCATAATCACTAGCATCACACATAATTTCAAAGGGTAAATTCCAATCAGGTGGCTGAACTACAGGTGCAGAGACTAATGCTTTCTTAAGTATTTCAAATGCTTCTACACAATCATCATCAAAGACAAATGGTACATCTTTTTGTAATAAATTAGTTAGAGGCCGAGAAATTTTTGAGAAGTCCTTAATGACCCTCCTATAAAATCCGGCGTGACCAAGGAAACTTCTTATACCTTTGATGTCCTTGGGACATGGCATCTTTTCAATAGCATCAACCTTGGCTTTATCGACTTCAATACCTCTTTCGGAAACTTTGTGCCCCAAGACAATACCTTCATTAACCATAAAGTGGCACTTTTCCCAATTCAAGACAAGATTAGTTTCTTCACATCTCTACAAAACTCGATCAAGATTGCTCAAGCAATCATTAAAAGAGGATCCATAGACGGAAAAGTCGTCCATGAAAACCTCACAAATCTTTTCAAAAAAATCAGAGAATATAGCCATCATGCATCTTTGAAAGGTAGCAGGTGCATTACATAAACCAAAAGGCATACTTCTATAAGGAAAAGTACCAAAAGGGCATGTAAAAGTAGTCTTTGATTGATCTTTAGCCGACACAGGTATTTGAGAGAAACCAGAATAACCATCTAGAAAGCAATAATGTGTATGTTTGCATAATCTTTCTAGCATTTGATCAATAAAAGGTAAGGGGTAATGGTCTTTCTTAGTAGCTTTATTTAATTTGCGGAAATCAATTACCATCCTATAACCTGTGATAATTCTTTGCGGGATCAATTCATCTTTATCATTAGGGACAACAGTAATACCTCCCTTCTTAGGGACACAATGGACAAGACTTACCCAGTGACTATTAGCAACGGGATAAATTATACCTGCCTCCAGAAGCTTGAGTATTTCTTTTCTTACCACTTCTTTCATTTTAGGATTCAAACATCGTTGAGGATCACGAACTGGTTTGGCGTCCGCTTCCAAATTTATTTTACATAGAGTGGGACTAATGCCCTTAAGATCATCAAGAGTATATCCAATAGCGGCACGGTGCTTCTTCAGAGTTTTCAATAATCTTTCTTCTTCCTGCTCTGAAAGGTTAGCACTAATAATAACAGGATATATTTTCTTTTCATCAAGATATTGTGTTTCAGAATAGGTTCTTGTTTAAAGAATACTTCATCTATTTCCCTTCTTTCATTCATGAACATCTCATTTTCATGGTCTAGCAAATAATGTTCTAAAGGATCACTAGGAGGTACAACAATAGAAGCAAGACCAATAATTTCATCCTTACTAGGCAATTCTTCCTCACGATGTTGTTTACTAAATTTAGAGAAATTAAACTCATGAACCATATCATCCAAGCCAATAGTAACAACATTGTTTTCGCAGTCTATCTTAGCATTAACAGTATTCAAGAAGGGTCTACCAAATATAATGGGACAAAAGCTATCTTGTGGAGAACCAAGAACAAGAAAATCAGCGGGATATTTGGTTTTCCCACACAAGACTTCAACATCTCTAACAATTCCCATTGCAGATATAGTATCTCTATTGGCAAGTTTAATTGTAACATCAATATCTTCTAACTCAGCAGGTGCGATATCATGCATAATTTCTTTATATAAGTCAATGGGTATAACACTAGCACTAGAACCCATATCACATAAGCCATGATAACAATGATCTCCTATTTTAATAGAAATAACAGGCACGCCTACCACGGGTCTATGTTTATCTCTATCACAGGGTTTAGCAATTCTAGCAGTTTCACCAGAGAATTCAATGACATGCCCATCAATATTATCGGACAAGAGATCTTTAACAATAGCAATATTAGGTTCTACTTTGACTTGCTCATGAGGTGTATAAGTTCTAGTATTGCTTTTACGAACAACAGTTGAAGCTTTAGCATGATCCTTTACTCTAGCAGGGAAAGGTGGTTTCTCAACATAAGAGGTGGGAACAATAGGATCATTATAAGTGATGGTCTTTTCTTCAACTTTAATAGGTGCAGCTACTTTTACTTCTATGGGAGGATGATATTTAAACCACTTCTCCTTGGGGAGATCAACATAAGTAGCAAAAGATTCACAGAAAGAAGCTACTATCTCAGAGTCAAGTCCATATTTAGTGCTAAACTTACGGAAAATATCGGTATCCATAAAAGATTTAACACAATCAAACTTAGGTGTCATACCTGACTCCTTACCTTCGTCGAGGTCCCAATCTTCAGAGTTGCGTTTAATTCTATCCAATAAATTCCATTTGAATTCAATAGTCTTCATCATAAAAGAGCCAGCACAAGAAGTATCGAGCATGGTTTGATTATTATGAGAAACCCGAGCATAAAAACTTTAAATAATTATTTCTCTTGAGAGCTCATGATTGGGGCATGAATATAACATTGATTTAAGCCTCCCCCAAGCTTGAGCGACACTTTCTCATTCGCGAGGCCAAAAATTATATATATAATTGCGATCATGATGAACAAGATGCATAGGGTAATACTTTTGATGAAATTCCAATTTCACTGTTTTATAATTCCATGATCTCGTATCATCACATAGCCTATACCATGTTAATGCGTCTCCCTCCAAAGATAAAGGGAAAGCCTTCTTCTTAACAACATCATCGGGTATACCCGCAAGCTTAAATAATCCACAAATATCGTCCACATAGCGTAGATGCTTGTTAGGATGCTTTGTTCCATCTCCTGTAAAAGTATTAGCCCGCAGTTTTTCCATAATACCCGAAGGAAATTCAAAAGGAGTTTCATTTTCAATAGGTTCAGCAGGTTGAGGAGCAACTCTTTGCTCTACTGGACGGGGTGAAGATACCCCGAACAAGCCCCTCAGAGATTCACTTTCCATAGTAACAAGTGACAGAAAATTTCAGCACACTATATAAATTTTTCCTTACCAAATTCCACCTACCAAAGGCACTACACTCCCCGGCAACGGCGCCAGAAAAGAGTCTTGATGACCCACAAGTATAGGGGATCTATCGTAGTCCTTTCGATAAGTAAGAGTGTCGAACCCAACGAGGAGCAGAAGGAAATGATAAGCGGTTTTCAGCAAGGTATTCTCTGCAAGTACTGAAATAAGTGGTAATAGATAGTTTTGTGATAAGATAAACTATAACGAGCAACAAGTAACAAAAGTAAATAAAGTGCAGCAAGGTGGCCCAATCCTTTTTGTAGCAAAGGACAAGCCGGAACAAACTCTTATAATAGGAAAAGCGCTCCCGAGGACACATGGGAATATCATCAAGCTAGTTTTCATCACGCTCATATGATTCGCGTTCGGTACTTTGATAATTTGATATGTGGGTGGACCGGTGCTTGGGTGCTGTTCTTACTTGAACAAACATCCCACTTATGATTAACCTCTATTGCAAGCATCCGCAACTACAACAAAAGTATTAAGGTAAACCTAACCATAGCATGAAACATATGGATCCAAATCAGCCCCTTGCGAAGCAACACATAAACTAGGGTTTAAGCTTCTGTCACTCTAGCAACCCATCATCTACTTATTACTTCACAATGCCTTCCTCTAGGCCCAAATAATGGTGAAGTGTTATGTAGTTGACGTTCACATAACACCACTAGAGGCTAGACAACATACATCTCATCAAAATATCGAAGGAATACCAAATTCACATGAGTACTAACAGCAAGACTTCTCCCTTGTCCTCAGGAACAAACGTAACTACTCACAAAGCATATTCATGTTCAAAATCAGAGAGGTAATAATATGCAATAATGATCTTAACATATGATCTTCCACCAAGTAAACCAACTAGTATCAACTACAAGGAGTAATCAACACTACTAGCAACCTACTAGCACCAGTCCCGGACTTGGAGACAAGAATTGGATACAAGAGATGAACTAGGGTTTGGAGATGAGATGGTGCTGGTGAAGATGTTGATGGAGATTGCCCTCTCCCAATGAGAGGAGCGTTGGTGAAGATGATGACGATGATTTCCCCCTCCCAGAGGGAAGTGTCCCTGGCAGAACAGCTCTACCAGAGCCCTAGATTGGTTCCGCCAAGGTTCCACCTCGTGGTGGCGGAGTCTCGTCCCGAAAGGTTGCTTCTGATTTTTTTCTCATCGAAAGAGCTCATATAGGAGAAGATGGGCATCGGAGGGCCACCAGGGGGCCCACGAGGTAGGGGGGCGCGCCCAGGGGGGAGAGGCACGCCCCCACCCTCGTGAGCAGGGTGTGGGCCCCCTGGCCTTCATCTTTGGCGAAGATTTTTCTTTATTTATTTTAAGGTATTCCGTGGAGTTTCAGGACTTTTGGAGTTACGCAGAATAGCCCTTCAATATTTACTCCTTTTCCAGCCTAGAATTCCAGCTGCCGGCATTCTCCCTCCTCATGTAAACCTTGTAAAATAAGAGAGAATAGCCATAAGTATTGTGACATAACATGAAATAACAGCCCATAATGCGATAAATATCAATATAAAAGCATGATGCAAAATGGACGTATCAGTTATGTTTTCAACGGGGATAAACATATCAATTGAAAGTGGTCAATATTGAGGAATTTGATTGCAAGATAGAACTCCCCCTGAAGATGTGCATATGTGAGGAATTTTCTTTCAAAAAGCAATGCACATTGAAGAGTAGAATCATGGAGATCTCCCCCTATATCTTGTAATTCATACACGCATTTAACATATCGAATGAAGAATTTGAAATGCATGATGAAATATGGTGACTGATGTAATTCAACATGCGTGCATTAACATATATGATCAACTAGCATGCTGAAAAACATAGCAAAAGTATCAGAACACCATAGGTCTTAAGTTTACAACTCGATCCAACAAATACTTCAGAAGAACGAGAGTTGTAACTTAGCAAAAAAGCCCATATATAGACCCATTTGAAGACTAACTCAAATTTCTCCCCCTTTGTCATAAAATGACCAAAAGGGACGAAAAGTGAGGACTAATGCCCCTGAAGAATATCATCATGATGTCGATGGAGGAGCACCAGCGTTGTTGGGGTTGTCTGTTGTAGTAGGGCCTGCTGCAGTGTCATCCAAATCTTCAGTTCGTCCGTCTCGCGCGATGAAGAATATGAGCTGACGACCAACTGAGGAACTTTGAACTTCTTGAATTTCTTCGAAGGTGGCTGAGACCAGTCGGAGTCCTGTTGGAAGTCCATCTCTTTGAGTTCATCAGCAGTGTAGACATGTGAAAGAATAGCCCAGGTGAGGTCGAAGACTTGATGCATATAATAGTGATTCTTCTTCATAGAGTTTTGAGTGTCAGTCATGTTCTAAAGAATTGCACCAAATTGACGCTTGACCCACTTGTGATTTCTATCCACCTTCTGATGAAGACTTAGGAGCAGCTCACGATCAGTCATCACTCGTGGAGAAGTGGCCTGAGGATTTTGATTTGAAGCATTCGCAGTAGTGTCATGAGTGGCAGAGTCATCATTTGTAGAGTAGGATGCTGCCTTTCGAAATTGTCCATCCAAAGGATGAGTGCCTTAATCAATAATTGCATCCTTGCCCTTCTCATCAGCTGAGGTAATAGTCTGCTTGAGGACTTCAAGTGGTGGCAAATAGCTGAGATGATTTTGAAAATCAGCCTTGTAATGAATTGAAGTCCTCGATCTGATGAATTTCATGATCCATGGAGCGTAAGGCTTCAACTCAAAAGGTGACAATGCAACATTAGCCAAAGTCCTCATGAAGAAATCATGATAGTTGATTGGAATACCATGCATGATGTTGAAAAGAAAGTTCTTCATGATGCCAACAACCTCTTCTTCTTCAGAGTTGTGGCCCTTAATGGGACTGAGGGTTTTGGCCAGGATGCGATAGACAGTCCTTGGCAAATACAACAAATCCTTGACAAGGAAATTTGTCCTTGGGGCTTGGACAACCTTGAAAGGCTTCATTAGCACTTGCATCAAATGATTTTGCAGTTCAGGTTCTTCATAGAGCTTCAGTGCTTCTTCAGTGGGCGGACTAACTGGGACGACATGAAGCAATTCAGAGTCCGGAGCTTTGTGATGAGTATTTTCTGTCATCCAGTCCAGAACCCATGAATTCACATCATCAACATTGCCTGTCAGATGCAAAGTGGCATAGAACTGAAGAATTAGCTCTTCATTCCAGTCGCAGATGTCTGTGCATAAGTTGAGCAGCCCTGTGTCGTGAAGAACACTGAGGACTGGAGTGAAACATGGAAGTGACTCCATATCTACATGAGGAATTTTCATATGATCAAACACTTTTTCCTTGTCAAACAGCAGCGAGGAATAAAAGTTCATCTGAGAAGCAGTCTAGAAGCGCTTGCGGCGAAGGCAAGAAGAGTCATATGGATTGAAATCTGAGAAGAAATGATGCTCTGCAAAGAAGTCATCAACCTTGAACTTCTGCTTCTTGGAGTGAGGATTCTGTGGCTTGGCCTGAAGATTTACAATGGAAGTCTTCACAGGCGTTTCAAGCACAGCCTCTAGAGCCTCAGGCTGAGGAATCTCATGAGCAGTTTCTTCTGTTGTCTTCTTTTCCATTTCATCAGCACTAGCGGCTGGAATTTCTTCGGGGATGGAGTGAAGTGAAGCTTGACCTTTATCAGAACTCGAGTGAATTACTTCAGTGTGCATGGGGGACTGAGGAATTTGCTACAGAGGAGTGAATAGAGGAGAATTGGGTTGATGACTTTCCCAATAATCATCATTCATCAATGGAGTCGTAGACCCGATGTCCACATCCTCTTATTCTGCTTCAACTTATTCAACACCGTCCTCTTCAGCAGTGAACTGAGGCAGCAGCGATGATACCTGTAGCGGTGAAGGGATATTATCCACTTCAATTTCATTATCCAACTGCTTTGACAAAGTAGCAGATGGATTTTCTTCATCAACGTCATCAGTGATGACATATTCTTCACCAAAAGGAACAATTTCCTTTGATGGCATGACAGTCAGTGGAATAGCATCAATTGGATTCTCGAAAGAGCTCATCAAAGTCTTCACTTTCTTCGGAGCTGAAGACTCTGAGGGTCTGATGCTTTCCTCTTATTTGTTGTTGCCCTTTCGACAGACTTGGTTTTCGTCGCTTCTGATGTAGAAGGAAGGAGAGTGCTTTTCATCTGTGAAGACTTTGCAGGGGGAGCAGATCAAAGAGGCATAATTTCTTTAGGCACAACTGTTTCAGTTGCCCTGGCAGGTTCAGATTCTTCAGGCGCAACGAAAGATTCTTCAGCAGACCTGGATTGATCTTCAGGCGCAACGTTGGTGGTTGCCCTGGCAGTTTCATTAGGAGCTAGAATAGCATCATCATCCCTGGCACTCTCAGATTCTTCAGTAGCCTGATTTTCATCAGCGGTGCTCGCATGTTCTTCAGTGGGCTGACCAAATGCTTCACCCTGAGGAATTTCTTGTTGCGCTCCAGCAACATTGGGCTTGAGGCCTTTTGCCAGCTTGACGAATCTGACTTTGGCTCTTAGCCAATCAGCTTTATAAGCGTCAAATTCATCACTGAGAGCTTTGATTTCAGACTGAATAGTCACAAGTTCTTCAGTTGTCATTTTCAGAACATTTTTCTTCAGATAATGCTGCTTCTTGTATTGAGCTTTCTTCACTGATCTGGCCTTCTCAAACTTCCATTTTTCTTCAGCAATGAAAGTAGTCAACACATGACTTTGTCTTGGTGTGAGGTTCAGATCAGGAAGGGGTGCATTGGGATCTTTATGCCAAAGATCGATGCAATCAAGGATCTTCTTCAGATCCAGCAATAGCGGCACAGCACTGCCTTTGGCACTTGCGGGCCGGTTTTGTCAGTCTCTGATGATTCGAGCCAGTTCTTCATCATCAGCTTCATCTTCATGATGGTACTTCAAAAGCGTCCTGCTTCTTGTGAGGACTTGGCCTTGTGTCGCATCCAGCAATGACCTTTTTCTTCAGCATCTGAGGCTGAGCTGAGGAACTTCCTGAAGCTCCTGAAGCAATAGAAAAGCCTCTAGTCCTTTGGCACGTGGCAAGATGCACTGGTGCTGAGGACTTTGTAGGTGCAGCTAAGGGCTTTGCTTGAGCATAAGACCCTGAGGGCTTTGAGGAGCTAGGCCGTGAGGGCATTGAGGAGCTGGGTCGTGAGGGCATAGTAGAAGAAGATGGCTTTACAACAGATTTCTTCTTCATAGCCTTCTTAGGCTGACTAGCAGAGGATTCAGCAGCGGCAGCAGAATCTTCATTGAATTTCTTCACCGCCTCCTTTGCTACTTTAGCCAATTTCCTTTGGCGCTTGGCCTATTCTTTAGGAAATTCCTCACCTCTTCTGATGCTAGAGGGATCAGCTTCTTGGCCTGGTGCCAATGGAGGTCTTGGGCGTGGAAGATTTACAGCGAATTTCTTCATGTACTTGGGAGTGACATAGTGGTATTCCCTCCATTCCCGTGCCCATTGAGGGAGTCCTAGATTAGGGGGTCCTCGGACAGCCGGAGTATATACTTTGGCCGGACTGTTGGACTATGAAGATACAAGACTGAAGACTTCGTCCCGTGTCCGGTTGGGACTCTCCTTTGCGTGGAAGGCAAGCTTGGCAATTCGGATATGTAGATCTCCTTCTCTGTAACCGACTCTGTGTAACCCTAGCCCCCTCCGGTGTCTATATAAACCGGAGGGTTTAGTCCGTAGGACAAAAAAATCATAATCATAGGCTAGCTTCTAGGGTTTAGCCTCTACGATCTCGTGGTAGATCAACTCTTGTAATACTCATATCATCAAGATCAATCAAGCAGGAAGAGGGTATTACCTCCATCGAGAGGGCCCGAACCTGGGTAAACATCGTGTCCCCCGCCTCCTGTTACCATTAGCCTTAGACGCACAGTTCGGGACCCCCTACCCGAGATCCGCCGATTTCGACACCGACATTGGTGCTTTCATTGAGAGTTCCACTGTGTCATTATGATAAGGCTTGGTGGCTCCTTCAATCATCTTCAATGATGCGGTCCAGGGGAGGTTTTCCTCCCCGGACAGATCTTCGTATTCGGCGGCTTCGTACTGCGGGCCAATTCGCTTGGCCATCTAGAGCAGATCGATAGCTACGCCCCTGGCCACCAGGTTAGGTTTGGAAGCTTGAACTATACTGCCGACATCCGCGGAGACTTGATCTCTGACGGATTCGAGCCCATGTCAGGTGCGCCGAGCAGTCACGACGAGCATGACCTAGATCTGCCATCGGACAATGTTCAGGAGATCGCGCCTGCGGCAGCCCCGGGAATCAATCCGGAGCAGATTGCGCCATCTGAGGACGGGTGGATGGACCCCAGCACAGAGGCTGCACACTCAT
Organism: Triticum dicoccoides; assembly: GCF_002162155.2. Lineage (NCBI taxonomy): Eukaryota > Viridiplantae > Streptophyta > Magnoliopsida > Poales > Poaceae > Triticum > Triticum dicoccoides. The sequence goes on along the minus strand of NC_041389.1, from coordinate 92,469,623 downwards.
CGGCATTGAAGCCGAACACTGACCCTGTCTCCTATGAGACCGGTGTCATCGGACCCTCAGACTCGTCTCCGGCAACATGCTCCGAACCGCGTACATCCGTGCCTATCAAATCTGATTGGGCACCAATCATGGAGTTCACCTCCGCGGATATCTTTCAACACCCGCCCCTGGGTGACGTGCTAAATTCATTAAAGTCTCTCTCTCTCTGTCAGGGGACTCTTGGCCAAACTATGTCCGGCTCGAGTGGGAAGCGGACGACGAAGAAATTCGTTCCCCACCCACCACCCACTTCATAGCCACTGTCGATGACTTAACCGACATGCTAGATTTCGACTCCGAAGACATCGACGGTATTTACGATGATGCAGGAGAAGAACAGGAACCACCGCCCACGGGGCGCTGGACTGCCACCTCATCATATGATGTATATATGGTGGACACGCCAAAAGAAGGTGATGACGAGGATGCAATGAAGGATAATCCCCTCGATAAGCCACCAAAGCGGCGCCGTAGGCGCCACTCTAAATCCCGCCACAGTAAAAACAACGATAACAGCGCAAGAAAGAACAACACCCCGGCCGACTCCAAAGGAAACGACGACCCCATGGACCCAGCGATGGAGCAGGATAATCCAGGGGACGATGAACATAGTACGGAGCCGATCTTTGATGACGGCGATCCCGAGGGTAAAACTCATCAACCTGTCTCCGAAGAGGAGAACAGTCCGGACGACGATGCACTCATCATCCCGGAAAAACACTTGGAACAACAGAACCTCCATCGAAGGCTTATTGCCACCGCGAGGAGCTTGAAGAAGCAGAAGCAAAGGCTTAAGGCCGCGCAGGATATACTCAACCGCAGATGGAACAAAGTGCTCGACACTGAAGAAAAATATGGCAACGATCGCCACACAAAGAGCTACCCAAAGTGCAAGCTGCTGCCCGAATTCGACGATGAGACCATAGAGACCATTCCGCCGAAAAATAATACGGCCGATCAGCCGGACCGACCACCCCGTGGACGTGACAGAGCGGCTAATGATGATGCACACAAGTCAGCACACGATTTACGTGAGCTTCTGGACAAAAAAGCCGGTGTGGCCAGGTCCATTTATGGATCTAGAAGACGTGCTCCGATGCAGGATCACAACCACCAAAACGATCATACTGATCGAATACCAGCTCGGAATCAACACCGAACACAACAACCGTCGACATCATGCCATGACACATCCAAATACAGGGGTGCCGCGCACCCCCTGTGCTTCACCGATGAGGTGCTGGATCATGAATTTCCAGAGGGATTTAAACCCATGAATATAGAGGCATACGACGGAACGATAGACCCTGGGGTGTGGATTGAGGACTTTATCCTTCATATCCACATGGCTTGCGGAGACGATCTCCATGCCACTAAATATTTGCCCCTCAAGTTGAAAGGACCAGCTCGGCATTGGTTGAAAAGCCTTCCCGAAAACTCAATTGGAAGTTGGGAGGAACTTGAGGATGCTTTCAGGGCCAATCTTCAAGGGATCTATGTCCGACCTCCGGATGCAGAAGATTTAAGTCACATAATCCAACAACCCGGAGAGTCAGCCCGTAAGCTTTGGAATAGATTTCTCACTAAGAAGAATCAAATCATCGAATGTCCGGATGCCGAAGCCTTAGTGGCTTTCAAGCACAGTATCCGAGACAAATGGCTCGCCAGACACCTCGGCCAAGAAAAGTCAAGGACAATGGCAGACCTAACAAGCCTTATGACCCGCTTTTGCGCGGACGAGGACAGCTGGTTGGCCCGTAGCGGCACCAGCGACCCAGGCACATCCGAAGTCAGGGATGGCAACGGGAAGCCGTTACGCAATAAAAACAAGCATCAAAACAATGAAGACATCCCAGATAATACGGCGGTCAACGCCGGATTCAGGGGCTCTCAACCCGGTCAATGGAAAAAGCCATTGAAAGGCAGTAGAGATGGACTGTCCAGCCTAAATAAGATTCTAGACAAATTATGTCAGATTCATGGCACCCCCGAAAAACCTGGAAATCACACCCACAGAGAATGCCGGGTTTTCAAGCAGGCCAGCAAGCTAAACGCCGAACACAAAGGGATGGAGACGCCAAGCGAAGACAAGGATGAGCCTCGCCAGCCAAACACTCGGGGACAGAAAAAATTTCCACCAGAAGTCAAAACAGTGAATATGATTTACGCAACTCACATACCAAAGAGAAGGCGCAAGCGCGTACTCCGAGACGTATACGCTATAGAGCCCATCACCCCCAAATTCAATCCTTGGTCGGCCTGCCCGATCACTTTTGATCGTAGGGATCATCCGACTAGTATCCGGCACGGAGGATTGGCTGCCTTGGTGCTCGACCCAATAATTGACGGATACCATCTCACCTGAGTCCTTATGGACGGCGGCAGTAGTCTTAATCTGACATATCAGGACACTGTCCGCACAATGGGGATAGACCCGTCAAGAATCAGCCAAAGCAATACTACCTTCAAAGGAGTACTACCAGGCGTCGAGGCCCGCTGCATGGGCTCTCTAGTATTAGAGGTTGTATTCGGTTCTCCTGACAACTTCAGAAGCGAAGAATTAATCTTTGACATCGCTCCATTCTGAAGCAGCTATCACGCACTACTCGGAAGAACGGCCTTCGCTCGTTTCAATGCAGTACCGCACTATGCTTATCTTAAACTTAAGATGCCAGGTCCGCGTGGTGTCATCACAGTCAGCGGAAATACAGAGCGTGCCTTACGAGCGGAAGAATATGTGGCGGCTCTAGCAGCCTCATACTGAGCGGCCTCTCCAACCAGAATAAATGATCGGTCGTCAAGACCATGGACACGGTTAGACGAGTCCGGTGCATCGCCAGTTGTAACAGCCCAGATACACCTGAGCTTGGGTCTAGGGATATACCCCTATAGGTGGTGCTAGGGGCTACTTGCATGTAAAAAGCCTACAGTTTGGCTTGACCCTATTAATAATAGATTGCATCTTCATGGTTCATTAACAATAACCAACATTTCGCATTAAGTCTTTCACCTGGATTTTTCCTTTTTTACAGATGATCATCGTGCTACACCCTTCCAGGATATGGCACAACAGAGAGAAAGGCGCAGACGTGCAGCAGGGCCTCGCTCAAAGGTTTCTTTTTAGATTAAGACCCGGCGTAAACCTTTTTTATGTCTCTTGTTGCTTCATACCCTCCGGACACTTAACACAACCGGGAGGGATACTTGCGTTATTGGCATTTCGTCACGCCAGACCTATGCATGTATCTGGAAACTCACGGGGTCATGATCGAGGGCGTTACTCAGCCCAGTATATGTTGTAAAGTCCGAATACCTTAGGGAGTGTTCGGCGTCATGAGTTTGGCCTTATATGCATTAGCTCCGAATCATGTCTTTGGTCAAATGTTGGGTTTTCCCGGCTCCCGTGTTTTGCTGCCTTACGTTCCGCTCTATCGGCTAAGCCGACACCGGGAGAACTACTGCGATTGTGCCCTGGTTCATCTGGATGAGCACCTCAGTAAAGAAAGCCGAAAACTGACTGTCATGATAAAGCGAGAGACTGGTCAACCACTCGATGACTCAGCAGAATCATCGTGATTCCTCCGCATTAACGGAGGACCGGTTTCCCAGTCATGTACATACGCACACCGTATTCGGATGAACGCGGAAGTACCAGGGGCTATATAGTAGCCCCACCATCAAAGTCCTATGGCTAAGTGAAAGTGTTAAAGCTATATAGTCTGATTGCCTGGTTCACCGTGCTATCACTTCCTTAACGGACCAAGACGTTGGATCAAGTGTGATTAAGTGCCTTTTCAAACACCCCCGCATTATATGCGTGGGGGCTGAAGCCGACGACTGCTAACTTTCAGGTTATATACATACATAAACAGCCGCACAGGAGGCATTACAATACTTTTGGGCAAAAGTATAAACACAACCTTTGTAATTAAAATAGCATTGTTTTTACAATTGAGATACATGTCACTCGAACATGGTACTCTTCAAGCATTGAGCCTCTATTAAACAGGCGCCTTCTAGGACTTCTTCATTGTAGTGCTCGGCAGGGTCCTGGCCTCCCGCCGGACCCCGGGTTGCAATACCGGTGGCCTCCATCCTTGCCCAATAGGTTTTAACACGGGCAAGAGCCCTGCGCACCCTCTATGCACGCCGACCTCTTCACAACGTCGATATGCGACACAACACCGAAGAATTGTTGCACTAAACCAAAATAACTGTCCGGCCTTGGTCCCTTCGGCCAAAGATGATCCACGATAGACCTTGTAGCAAGCTCGGACAACCTATGGAGGTCGGCCAATGTGGCCATCCTTTTAGCCAACGGCAGTGGACGCGTCGGGGAACTGAACTGCGACCAGAACAACCTTTCCACCTCATGATCTTTCTGATCTTTGAAAAACTCAGTCGCAACAGCAACACTCTTTGCCACGTCCGCATACGCGTCTGCAGCAGTCCATAATTGATCCAGAGGAGCATACTTCGGATCCGCGAACTTCATCCGCAACAAAAAGGGCCTCCCAGCCGTGATATCTCCGGCTTCACGAAGCTCCTCCCTTATCCCTCTAATTTCAGAGCGAGTTTCCTTGGCCGCTTCCAAGGCCTTCTTTAGGTCGGCCGCTTTCGCTTGGCTTTCCTTTTCAAGGAGCTCATATCGGCCGGCGGCATCTTTCAGCTCAACAGCCATCTTGGCTATCTTATCTTCGCTTCGGCAATGAGCAGCCTGTTCGGCTTTTAACTCTTCGGCCGCCTTTAGGGCAGCCGCATCGCTTCTCCTGGCTTGTTCCTTGGCTCGGGCAAGCTCCACCCGAAGGGTCTCCACGGCAGCAGCTCCATCTGCAGTCACAACATATTATAGATACTAGCATTATGCTCCTCTTAATATTTACTGACAAACCGAAAATACATACCCTGTGCCTCGTCAAGCCGCTTGTTCACAAGCGCGATGTCGGCATCCGCCGTGTCAAGCTGCCGCTTCAGTTCGGCAACATCAGCAGTCCGGTCAGCCGCCGGACCCTCAGCCTCCTGCACATAACACAGTGCGATCATTACCTGGGACTATGATCCTCTGTTTGCCCCCTCGGGATGGCAACCAGAGTCTCAGGGGCTACTATCTACACGGAGCACACCTAGCGTGTGCAGTACAGCTAAAAATATACGTATTACTTTGTGTACCTCAAAGCCTTTGAGCAGGCTCGTAAAAGCTTCATTTAACCCGCTTTTGGCGGATGAAATCCTCTCAAACACCGTACCCGTTAAGGTACGATGCGCCTCTGAGATAGCCGCTTGCTCCAAAAGACCCGTCAGTGTGTCCGGCCATGTGCCGGGCAATCTCGGACTCTTCCTATTGCTCTCCTTGGGAGCCGAATACTCCGGGCTTCGGGCGGCCGAAGTGTTAACTTCTGGCCTTGGCGGATCAGGAGAAATCCTCCGTGACGGCACCCCGGGGTCGTCCGCCCATGGGGCGGGGAGGCAGGAGGAGGCGTTTCGCTCTCCATCATCTCCGGAAGAAGATCCCCCGAAGACGAGCTCTGTTGAGAAGGGCTACGAGCCAGACTGCAAGAGATAGGTCTCGGTTATTATTCTCAAAGATAAAGCAGGATATATTTACCAAAGTACTTTTGATTCACTTACAGCTTGGTGGAGGGCTAGCCCTCTTGCGGGCATTGTGCGGTGAGGACGCCCTCCGGGGCAGGGCCCCCTGGCAAAGGTTTCTTCCCTCATTTGGAAACCTCCGCTTCCAAGTCTTCGGAGGCAGCCCTTTTCTTCCCGTGAGGAGAGGGGATTTTGGATTCACCTCCCCGATTATCCTTCTTAGCGGAGGCACTTACTCCCCCGGTTCAGATGTATAAGGTATGAAGCCCGCCTGTGGCTTCTCTATTCCTCCCCTCATCTTCTCCTGATGGCACCTAATATGGTGCGTGCTCAAGCATCCTGGTTAATAAAGGATCCGGCGAGCCTTCGGGAAGGGGGGCCGAACACCTGATCCTCTCCGCCTTTCTTATCTAGTCCTTGCCGAGAGAAATTTTTGCAAAATGATGTTGTGACAAGTAAAAAGACAACATGTTCGGTCGCAGAATTACTTACTTGGGTATCCGGACGATTGCAGTTCAGGCCCGCATCCTCGGTGGTGTCCGGACACTTTATTCGTGATCCAAAGAACAATCTGTACATTCCTTCAAGCGTCATGCCGAAGAATTGTTGAATAGTTTGCAGTCCTTCCGGGTTGAACTCCCACATGTGGAGAGACCGACGTTGGCACGACAGGAGCCGACGAACTAGCATTACTTGCATTACCTTGACGAGACTGACATCCCTCTCGAGAAGATCCCGAATACGGCTTTGTAATGTCGGTACGTCATTAGCTGGCCCCCAGTCCAGTCCCTTGTTGACCCATGACGCCAGTTGAGGCGGAGGGCCCGAGCGGAAGGCAGGGGCGGCCGCCCGCTTAGTGCCTCGGGGAGCTGTGATGTAGAACCACTCCCGTTGCCATAAGTCGGACACCTCCGGGAAGGGACCCTTGGGCCATAGGGCATCGACGCCTTTGCTTATTATAGCACCTCCGCACTCCGCATGTCGCCCATCGATCATCTTCAACTTCACATTGAAGGTCTTGAGCCACAGGCCGAAGTGTGGGGTGACGCGGAGGAAAGCTTCACACACGACGATAAACGAAGAGATGTGAAGGATGGAACCCGGAGCTAGATCATGGAAATCTAGCCCGTAATAGAACACGAGCCCTCTAACAAAGGGATCAAGACTAAATCCTAGCCCTCGGAGGAAGTGGGAAATGAATACGACGCTCTCGTTGGGTTCGGGAGTGGGTATGACCTGCCTTTGAGCAGGCAGCCTGTGCGGGATTTTAGTGGTTGATGTCTACTACACAACCTTCTTCTTGTAGACGTTGTTGGGCCTGCAAGTGCACAGGTTTGTAGGACAGTAGCAAATTTCCCTCAAGTGGATGACCTAAGGTTTATCAATCCGTAGGAGGCATAGGATGAAGATTGTCTCTCTCAAGCAACCCTGCAACCAAATAACAAAGAGTCTCTTGTGTCCCCAACACACCCAATACAACGGCAAATTGTATAGGTGCACTAGTTCGGCGAAGAGATGGTGATACAAGTGCAAAATGGATAGAAGATAAAGGTAGTTGTAATCTGAAATTATAAAAACAGCAAGGTAACAAGGGGTAAACGTGAGCGTAAACGGTATTGCAATGATAGGAAACAAGGCCTAGGGTTCATACTTTCACTAGTGCAAGTTCTCTCAACAATAATAACATAGATAGATCATATAACAAGCCTTCAACATGCAACAAAGAGTCACTCCAAAGCCACTAATAGCGGAGAACAAGCGTAGAGATTATGGTAGGATAAGAAACCACCTCAAAGTTATTCTTTTGGATCGATCTATAAAAGAGTTCGTACTAGAATAACACCTTAAGACACAAATCAACCAAAACCCTAATGTCACCTAGATACTCCATTGTCACCTCAAGTATCCGTGGGCATGATTATACGATATGCATCACACAATCTCAGATTCATCCAACCAACATAAAAGTACTTCAAAGAGTGCCCCAAAGTCTCTACCGGAGAGTCAAGAACGTGTGCCAACCCCTATGCATAGGTTCCCAATGTCACGAAACCCGCAAGTTGATTACCAAGACATACATCAAGTGTTCTCATAAAAGACTCAATCCGATAAGATAACTTCAAAGGGGAAACTCAATTCATCACAAGGGAGTAGAGGGGGAGAAACACCATAAGATCCAACTACAATAGCAAAGCTCGGGATACATCAAGATCGTGCCACAAAGGGAACACGAGAGAGAACACGAGGGAGAGATCAAACACATAGCTACTGGTACGTACCCTCAGCCCCGAGGGTGAACTACTCCCTCCTCGTCATGGAGAGCGCCAGTATGATGAAGATGGCCACCGGTGATGGGATCCCCCTCCGGCAGGGTGCCGGAACGGGCTCCCGAGAGGTTTTTGGTGGCTATAGAGGCTTGCAGCGGCGGAACTCTCGATCTATCTTCTATTCTGGAAGTTTTAGGGTACGTAGGTATATATGGGTGAAAGAAGTACGTCGGTGGAGCTATGGGGGCCCCACGAGGCAGGGGGGCACGCCCTAGGGGGTGGGCGCGCCCCCCACCCTCGTGAGCACCTCCCGTATCTTCTGACGTGGAGTCCAAGTCCATTAGGTGGGTTTCCTTCCAAACATAACTTCTCCAGTTGATTTCGTTCCGTTTTGACTCCGTCTGATATTCCTTTTCCTCGAAACACTGAAATAGGCATAAAATAGCAAATCTGGGCTGGGCCTCCAGTTAATAGATTGGTCCCAAAAATAATATAAAAGTGGATAATAAAGCCCAATATTGCCTAAAACAGTAAATAAAGTAGCATGGAGCAATCAAAAATTATAGATACATTGGAGACGTATCAAGCATCCCCAAGCTTAATTCTTGCTCGTCCTCGAGTAGGTAAATGATAAAAAAGAATTTTTGATGCGGAGTGATACTTTGGCATAATTTCAATGCAAATCTTCTTAATTGTGGCATGAATATTCAGATCCGAAAGATTCAAGACAAAAGTTCATATTGACATAAAAATAATAATACTTCAAGCATACTAATAAAGCAATCATGTCTTCTCAAAACAACATGGCAAAAGAAAGTTCATCCCTACAAAATCATATAGTTAGGCTATGCTTCATTTCTGTCACACAAAGATGTTCCCAACTTCTGTACCCCCGATGACAAGCCAAGCAATTGTTTCATACTTAAATAATCTCAAAATTTTTCAACCTTCACGCAATACATGAGCGTGAACCATGGATATAGCACTATGGGTGGAATAGAATATGATGATGGGGATTGTGTGGAGAAGACAAAAAAGGAGAAAGTCTCACATTGACTAGGATAATCAACGGGCTATGGAGATGCCCATCAATTGATGTCAACATGAGGAGTAGGGATTGCCATGCAACAGATGCACTAGAGCTATAAATAAATGCTGAACAAAAGAAAACTAGTGGGTGTGCATCCAACTTGCTTGCTCACGAAGACCTAGGGCATTTGAGGAAGCCCATCGCAGGAATATACAAGCCAAGTTCTATAATGAAAAATTCCCACTAGTATATGAAAGTGATAACACATGAGACTCTCTACATGAAAAGCATGGTGCTACTTTGAAGCACAATATATGAGACTCACTACATGAAGAACAAGGTGCTACTTTGAAGCACAAGTGTGGAAAAAGAGATAGTAGCATTGCCCTTTTTATTTATTTTCTCTTTTTTTGGGGCCTTTTTTTTGGCCTTTCTCTTTTTTTTGATTGGGCAATGCTCTAATAATGATGATCATCACACTTTTATTGATTACAACATAAGGATTACAACTCGAAACTAGAACAATATATGACTCTATATGAATGCCTCCGGCGGTGTACCGGATGGTGCAATGAATCAAGAGTGACATGTATGAAAAATAATGCATGGTGGCTTTGCCACAAATACGATGTCAACTACATGATCATGCAATGGCAATATGACAAAAGTAATGTATGTCATGATGATGATGAACGGAACGGTGGAAAGTTACATGGCAATATATCTCGGAATGGCTATGGAAATGCCATAATAGGTAGGTATGGTGGCTGTTTTGAGGAAGATATAAGGAGGTTTATGTGTGATAGAGCGTATCGTATCATAGGGTTTGGATGCACCGGCGAAGTTTGCACCAACTCTCAAGGTGAGAAAGGGCAATGCACGGTACCGAAGAGGCTAGCAAAGGCGGAAAGGTGAGAGTGCGTATAATCCATGGACTCAACATTAGTCAAAAGAACTCATATACTTATTGCAAAAATTTAGAAGTCATCAAAAATCAAGTACTACGCGCATGCTCCTAGGGGGATAGATTGGTAGGAAAAGACCATCGCTCGTCCCCGACCGCCACTCATAAGGATGCACAAGCCAGGTACACTTCATGTTTCAAATTTGTTACACAACTTTAACCATATGTGCATGCTACGGGACTTGCTAACTTCAACACAAGCATTCTTTAAATTCATAATCACCCAACTAGCGTGACTTTAATATCACTACCTCCATATCTCAAAACAATTATCAAGTATCAAACTTTTCTTAGTATTCAACACACTCATAAGAATTCTTACAAATCTTTTATGCTTAGCATATTAGGATTATTTAAGCAAACTACCATGCTATTTAAGACTCTCAAAATAATCTAAGTGAAGCATGAGAGGTCATCTATTTATTCAAAATAAAACTACCACCATGGTCTAAAAGATATAAGTGAAGTACTAGAGCAAAAATTATCACGCTAAAAGATATAAGTGAAGCACTATGAGTAGCTAAATAATTATGCAACTATGCGAAGACTCTCTCTCATAAAATAATTTCAGATCTTGGTATCTTATTCAAACATCAAGCAAAGCTAAAGGAAACTACATTGCAAGGATAGCACAACTCATGTGAAGAAGCAAAAACTTAGGCTCAACCGATACTAACCGATAGTTGTTGAAGAAGAAAGGTGGGATGCCTACCGGGGCATCCCCAAGCTTAGATGCTTGAGACTTCTTGAAATATTATCTTGGCGTGCCTTGGGCATCCCCAAGCTTGAACTTTTGTGTCTCCTTAATTCCTCTCATATCATGGTTTCTCTTTTTATCAAAAGCTTCATTCACAACAAACTCAACAAGAACTCGTGAGATAGGTTAGTATAAACCAATGCAAAACCTTATCATTTTCTGCTGTAACAAATCACTAAGATTATTATTCAACATTGCATACTAAATTCCTCTGCATATTTAATACTCCTATCATCAAATAGAATCAATAAACAAGCAAACATATGCAAACAATGCAACTATAACAGCAATCTGCCAAAACAGTACAGTCTGTAAAGAATGCAAGAGTATCAATAATTCCCTGACCCCAAAAATTATGAACTAAAATTCCCACTGTAATAAATTTATCAGATCTTAATATGCAAAAAGATTCAACGTTATACCATTCTCTGACTTTTCTAGGGAATTTTTTCAAAAGCGGTAAACTTTCTGTTTTCAAACAGCAACATGTAAACTAGCAAAATAAGCATGGTAGAGGCTATCCTTGACTTTTTTATTGAACCTAAAGAGGCAAAACACTATTCTAACTAACAGCAAGCAAAGACTAACAAAAGAAAATGACGGTCCAAGCAAAACACATATCATGTGGCGAATAAAAATATAGCTCCAAGTAAAGTTACCGATGAACAAAGACGAAAGAGGGGATGCCTTCCGGGGCATCCCCAAGCTTAGGCTCTTGGTTGTCCTTGAATATTACCTTGGGGTGCCTTGGGCATCCCCAAGCTTAGGCTCTTGCCACTCCTTATTCCATAGTCCATTGAACCTTTACCCAAAACTTGAAAACTTCAACCACACAAAACTCAAAACAAAACTCGTAAGCTCCGTTAGTATAAGAAAATAAAATCACCACTTAGGTACTGTAATGAACTCATTCTAAATTAATATTGATGTAATATCTACTGTATTCTAACTTCTTTATGGTTTATAGCACTTAATATTAGCCATAGATGCATCAAAATAAGAAAACAACACATAGAAAACAGAATCTGTCAAAAACAGAACAGTCTGTAGTAAGCTGTATAAAACGTATACCTGTGGAACTCCAAAAATTATGAAATAAATTGCTGGACATGATTATTTTGTCTATTAATCATCTGCAAAAAGAATCAACCTAAAATCACTCACCGCGCCAAAAAAAGAGCTTAGTTGACGGAGTGTGAGTACCCTTTACCTAGCCTCCCCGGCAACGGCGCCAGAAAAGAGCTTGATGTCTACTACACAACCTTCTTCTTGTAGACGTTGTTGGGCCTGCAAGTGCACAGGTTTGTAGGACAATAGAAAATTTCCCTGAAGTGGATGACCTAAGGTTTATCAATCCGTAGGAGGCGTAGGATGAAGATGGTCTCTCTCAAGCAACCCTGCAACCAAATAACAAAGAGTCTCTTGTGTCCCCAACACACCCAATACAACGGCAAATTGTATAGGTGCACTAGTTTGGCAAGGAGATGGTGATACAAGTGCAAAATGGATAGAATATAAAGGTAGTTGTAATCTGAAATTATAAAAACAGCAAGGTAACAAGTGGTAAATGTAAGCGTAAACGGTATTGCAATGATAGGAAACAAGGCCTAGGGTTCATACTTTCACTAGTGCAAGTTCTCTCAACAATAATAACATAGATAGATCATATAACAAGCCCTCAACATGCAACAAAGAGTCACTCCAAAGCCACTAATAGCGGAGAACAAACGTAGAGATTATGGTAGGGTACGAAACCACCTCAAAGTTATTCTTTTGGATCGATCTATAAAAGAGTTCATACTAGAATAACACCTTAAGACACAAATAAACCAAAACCCTAATGTCACCTAGATACTCCATTGTCACCTCAAGTATCCATGGGCATGATTATACGATATGCATCACACAATCTCAGATTCATCCAACCAACATAAAAGTACTTCAAAGAGTGCCGCAAAGTCTCTACCGGAGAGTCAGGAACGTGTGCCAACCCCTATGCATAGGTTCCCAATGTCACGAAACCCGCAAGTTGATCACCAAGACATACATCAAGTGTTCTCATAAAAGACTCAATCCGATAAGATAACTTCAAAGGGGAAACTCAATTCATCACAAGAGAGTAGAGGGGGAGAAACATCATAAGATCCAACTACAATAGCAAAGCTCGGGATACATCAAGATCGTGCCATAGAGGGAACACGAGAGAGAACATGAGAGAGAGAGATCAAACATATAGCTACTGGTACATACCCTCAGCCCCGAGGGTGAACTACTCCCTCCTCGTCATGGAGAGCACTGGGATGATGAAGATGGCCACCAGTGATGAGATCCCCCTCCGGCAGGGTGCCGGAACGGGCTCCCGAGAGGTTTTTGGTGGCTACAGAGGCTTGCGGCGACGGAACTCCCGATCTATCTTCTGTTCTGGAAGTTTTAGGGTACGTAGGTATATATGGGTGAAAAAAGTACGTCGGTGGAGCTACGGGGGCCCCATGAGGCAGGGGGCGCACCCTAGGGGGGTGGGCGCGCCCCCACCCTCGTGAGCACCTCCTGTATCTTCTGACGTGGAGTCCAAGTCCATTAGGTGGGTTTCCTTCCAAAAAGAACTTCTCCAGTTGATTTCGTTCCGTTTGTCTCCGTCTGATATTCCTTTTCCTCGAAACACTGAAATAGGCATAAAACAGCAAATCTGGGCTGGGCCTCCGGTTAATAGGTTAGTCCCAAAAATAATATAAAAGTGGATAATAAAACCCAATATTGCCTAAAACAGTAGATAAAGTAGCATGGAGCAATCAAAAATTATAGATACGTTGGAGACGTATCAGCGGTCAGATACCTGGCCTCCCTGAGCTTCTTGATGTCCTCCTCTGTGACAGAGGAGGCCATCCACCGGCCTTGAAGGTTAGATCCGGACATGATTGAAGGTCCGAAGCGTTTAATCCTGAGCCTTGGGTGTTGGAACTCGAGGTGGGGGAAGGGGATGATCGAGCGTGGGTATAAAAAGATAAGACCTTGGCCCCTTTATAAAGGGGGCGAATATCAAGCGCCGCCCGCATGACCATTTGGAACTTGCCTAAAATCGAGGAGTCATATTAACAAACACGGCTGGGTTACCCACACCCGTATTGAAGAGAATCCCATGATAAGGGGGACACGATCTCTGCTTTGACAAGACGTGCCAACAAAACCGCCTCGTAACGCGTGTAGTGGTAGGCTGAGAAAAACGGTTCGAATAATGACCGGGCCGTGGCGTGATGTCACTCTGTGAAAAGATGTCAGCAGATTAGATTTGTGGAATATTGTGCTCTCTGCGGTGGTATGTGGAATTTGTTTTGCAGAGCCGGACACGACCCTCGTGTTCAAAATCTTCCATGGAGTATTCGAAGAAGGAACCCGCCTTACAATGGCGAAGACAATCTGTGCACCGGACTCATCGTCATTGAAGCCTGGTTTAGGGGCTACTGAGGGAGTCCTGGATTAGGGGGTCCTCAGATAGCCGGACTATATACTTTGGTCGGACTGTTGGACTATGAAGATACATGATTGAAGACTTCGTCCCGTGTCCGGATGGTACTCTCCTTTGCGTGGAAGGCAAGCTTGGCAATTCGGATATGTAGACCTCCTTCTCTGTAACCGACTCTGTGTAACCCTAGCCCCCTCCGATGTCTATATAAACCGAAGGGTTTAGTCTGTAGGACAACAACAATCATAATCATAAGCTAGCTTCTAGGCTTTAGCCTCTATGATCTTGTGGTAGATCAACTCTTGTAATACTCATATCATCAAGATCAATCAAGCAGGAAGTAGGGTATTACCTCCATCGAGAGGGCCCGAACCTGGGTAAACGTTGTGTCCCCCGCCTCCTATTACCATTAGCCTTAGACGCACAGTTCGGGATCCCCTACCCGAGATCCGCCGGTTTTGACACCGACACCCATCTTTGTTCAATTCGCTGAATGCGCACCTTGCGCTGATTTTTATTCTCCTCGCCATGAGTGGCCTCATCAGGGCTGCAATAATCTGCATAGATATCTTCAGGGATATCAAAAGCAGTGTTGGTTTCAGGCCTCTTGCCTCCCTTCTGAGGACGCTTTTCTTCAGGCATTTTCTTCAGCTGAGGATTCTGAACAATAGACGTCTCTGAGGAAGTCTGCAGTTTTTCTTCAAGGAACACTACAAATGAGTTAAGTTGATGAGAACCTAGTTATTCAGCAGCAGACATGTGTACCTGTGAATAGAGTATAGGTGCGAAGAATTTGAAGAGGCCATATGTGTGCAAAGAATTTGTTGTTAAAAGGAATCAAGCTTGAGGAATTTGACCAGGGGGTCTTGAGGAATTTCGCTAAGAGTTCTTTTCTTAGGTTCCAGAGTTGTATAGATTGGAAATCCACACAATTGAGGAATCTTGAAGAAAAGTACATCTTTGAGAGATAGATCAAGAACAGATGCAATGGTGGTGTTTAAGAATATGAAGGTTGAAGAATAAACACCTTTTGAAGATTTTGTGTAAATCATCAGAATCAACAAGGGTAGTAAAAGCGAGTTTTATTTACCCTTGACGAAGAACGCGAGAACTGTGAGATGAAATGTGGAAGTTCATCCGTTTAGATCTTCCACGCCCTAACTTGGCAGAGGAAGACTGAGGGAGTCCCGGATTAGGGGGTGTCCAAATAGCCGGACCACCATCATCAGCCGAACTATCGTCGGCCGGACTATCATCATCGACCGGACTCCAAGACTATGAAGATACAAGATTGAAGACTTCGTCCCGTGTCCGGATGGGACTTTCCTTGGCATGGAAGGCAAGCTTGGCGATACGGATATGTAGATCTCCTACCATTGTAACTGACTCTATGTAACCCTAGCCCTCTCCGGTGTCTATATAAACCGGATGGCTCTAGTCTGTAGGACACAACAACAACAACAACAACAACAACAACCATTACAATCATACCATAGGCTAGCTTCTAGGGTTTAGCCTCCTTGATCTCGTGGTAGATCCACCCTTGTAAAAATCCACAATATCAATATCAATCAAGCAGGACATAGGGTTTTACCTCCATCAAGAGGGCCCGAACCTGGGTAAAACATCGTGTCCCTTGTCTCCTGTTACCATCCGCCTAGACGCACAGTTCGGGACCCCCTACCCGAGATCCGGCAGTTTTGACACCGACATTGGTGCTTTCATTGAGAGTTCCTCTGTGTCATCACCGATAGGCTTGATGGCCTCTTCAATCGACAACGACGCAGTCCTGGGTGAGACTTTTCTCCCCGGACAGATCTTCGTATTCGGTGGCTTCGCACTGCGGGCCAACTCACTTGGCCATGTGGAGCAGATCGAAAGCTATGCCCCTGGCCGTCAGGTCAGGTTTGGAAGTCTAAACTTCACGGCCGACATCCACGGGGACTTGATCTTCGATGGATCTGAGCCACAGCCGAGCGTGCCGCGCTGTCACGATGGGCATGACCTAACTCTGCCGCCGGACAACACCTTGGAGGCCGCACACGAATCCGCTCCGACCCATAGTCCGGAGCCGATCGCTCAGATCAAGGACGGATGGCTGGACACCGCCTCGGGAGCTGCAACTTCTACGGCGATGGAGCCAAACACTTACCTTGTCCCGCATAAAGCTCATAACTCCGAGGTGCCGGACTCTCTGCCAGACTCCGAACCTCCTGCGCCCCTGCCAGTCGAATCCGATTGGGCGCCGATCATGGAATTCACCGCCGCGGACATCTTTCAGCACTCACCCTTCGGTGATATCTTAAATTCGCTGAAGCATCTCTCGTTATCCGGAGAGCCCTGGCCGAACTACGGCCAGGATGGTTGGGACGCGGACGACGAAGAAATTCAGATCCCACCCACCACCCACTTCGTAGCCACCGTCGACGATCTAACCGACGTACTCGACTACGACTCTGAAGACATCGATGGTAGGGACGACGATGCCGGAGACTATCAAGAACCAGTGCCTATAGGACACTGGAAGACCACCTCGTCATACGACATATACATGGTGGACACCCCAAAAGATGGGGACGGCGAAGAAGCAACGGAGGCCGATTCCTTAAAGAAATAGCCCAAGCACCGATGTCAGCGGCGCCGCTCTAAATCCCGCCACAGCAAGAATGGAGATTCCGGCACAGGAGATAATAACACCCCAGAAAGTGCCGAAGACAACCCCCTCCAGCACGATCCAGCGCAGGAGGAGGCAGAAGCAAGCCCTCACGAGAGGGCGGCAGACGAAGAGGTCGAGGATGATAATTACTTACCTCCCTCCGGAGACGAGGCAAGCCTCGACGACGACGAATTTGTCGTGCCTGAGGATCCCGTCGAACAAGAGCGTTTCAGACGCAGGCTAATGGCCACATCAAACAGCCTAAAGAAAAAGCAGCAACAGCTTCAAGCTGATCAAGACCTACTGGCCGACAGATGGACCGAGGTCCTCGCGCCCAAAGAGTATGAACTCGAACGCCCCTCCAAAAGTTACCCAAAACGCAAGTTGCTGCCCCGACTAGAGGAGGAAGCGTACAAACCTGCATCACCAGCGCACAATACGGCAGACCGACCACCTCGTGGCCGCGACAGAGAGGCATGCAAGCCCTCCACCAAAACCGTACCCCGGCATCGCTCAAAAAGCATGAAGCCACGGGGGAACGCGCCGGACTTGCGGGATATATTGGAGGACAAGGCAAGACAATCTAGATCTATCTATGGATCACGTGGGCGCCCCAAGACCCACGACGAATACTATCGCGCCGGATACAACTACTCCGGCCGGGCCGAACACAGCAGACAACGCTCTCTCGAGCTACGTCGTGATATTGCTCAATACAGAGGCGCCGCACACCCACTATGCTTCACTGACGAAGTAATGGATCATCAAATCCCTGAAGGGTTTAAACCCGTTAATATCGAATCCTACGATGGCACAACAGACCCCGCGGTTTGGATTGAGGATTATCTCCTCCATATACATATGGCCCGCGGCGACGATCTTCACGCCATCAAATATCTCCCGCTCAAGCTTAAAGGACCAGCTCGACATTGGCTTAACAGCCTGCCCGCAGAGTCAATTGGATGCTGGGAAGACCTGGAAGCCGCATTCCTCGACAACTTCCAGGGCACGTATGTGCGACCACCGGACGCAGATGACCCAAGCCACATAATCCAGCAGCCAGATGAATCGGCCAGGCAATTCTGGACACGGTTCTTAACAAAGAAAAATCAAATCGTCGACTATCCGGATGCAGAGGCCCTCGCTGCCTTCAAACATAACATCCGCGACGAGTGGCTGGCCCGGCACCTAGGACAGGAAAAGCCGAAATCCATGGCAGCCCTCACATCACTCATGACCCGCTTCTGTGCGGGAGAGGATAGCTGGCTAGCTCGCAGCAACAACCTCAGCAAAAACACTGGCAGTCCGGATACCAAGGACCGCAATGGCAGGTCGCGTCAAAACAAAAACAAACGCCGCATTAACGGCAACAGCAATGAGGATACGGCAGTCAACGCCGGATTCCGAGGCTCCAAGCCTGGTCAACGGAAGAAGCCATTCAAAAGAACCACTCCGGGCCCATCCAATTTGGACCGAATACTCGACCGCTCCTGTCAAATACATGGAACCCCCGAAAAGCCAGCTAACCACACCAACAGAGATTGTTGGGTATTCAAGCAGGCAGGCACATTAATCGCCGAATACAATGACAAGGGGCTACACAGTGATGACGAGGAAGAGACCCGGCCGCCAAACAATAGAGGACAAAAGGGATTCCCCCGTCAAGTTCGGACGGTAAACATGATATACGCAACACATATACCCAAGAGGGAGCGGAAGCGTGCACTAAGGGACATATACGTGATGGAGCCAGTCGCCCCAAAATTTAACCCATGGTCCTCCTGCCCGATCACTTTCGATCGAAGAGACCATCCGACCAGTATCCGCCATGGCGGATTCACCGCATTGGTTTTAGACCCAATCGTCGATGGATTTCACCTCACGAGAGTCCTGATGGACGGCGGCAGTAGTCTGAACCTGCTTTATCAGGATACAATGCGCAAGATGGGCATATACCCTTCTAGGATTAAACCTACAAAGACAACCTTCAAAGGCGTCATACCAGGTGTCGAGGCCAGTTGTACAGGCTCAGTCACACTGGAAGTGGTCTTCGGATCACCGGATAATTTCCGAAGCGAGGAGTTAATCTTCGACATAGTCCCGTTCCGCAGTGGCTATCACGCTCTGCTCAGACGAACCGCGTTCACAAAATTCAACGCGGTGCCGCATTATGCATACTTTAAGCTCAAGATGCCAGGCCCTCGTGGAGTCATCACGGTCAATGGAAACATGGAACGCTCCCTCCGAACAGAGGAACATACGGCGGCTCTCGCGGCAGAAGTACAGAGCAGCCTTTTAAGGCAATTTTCGAGTCCGGCCGTTAAACGACCGGACACGGCCAAACGCGCCCGGAGCAACATCAACCAAGACCACCTGGCACGTTCCGAGCACGCGTAGCAATGCGGCCTCAACCCCAGCCCTCGCACAATTGTAAGACAAACTCTCCACGTACATAATTACGCCTTGGAGATACCATGGGCATAGGGGGAGAGGCACAATCACAACAGACCCAGAGTGCGGTTCGACCACACCAGGGGCTCCCAAGTGTGTCGCTCTTTTTATCTTTTATTTCTCTCTTTTTTTATACAGAACTCTGTCCAGCGGCGAACCTGCCGAACTCATGATGCAACAGCCAGGGAGGGACGAAGGCCGCGACGAACACTCAGGTGGTCTCCATTATGAGCATTAAATTTGTTAAATACACCATTCCGCGGCCTACCCCTGGAGGGAGACGCCTTTAATTCGTCCAATCCCTTGCTTTCCGCACTATTTGTATGATTCCGCACTCATAGCAGATCTTCTCGAATAAAATGCAGCACTTTTTGCCCATAATTGCATTACCTTATATATATGTCCATTTACGACATGTTGCATCCGTACATTTTGGTACGGCCAAATACACCAGGGGCTTATGTTCCCCGCATTATGGTGTGATAAAGTCCGAACACTTTCACAAGTGCGGCACCCCGAACTTATAGCATTATATGAATCGGCTCCGAATCATGTCTTGGGTCAATAGTTGGGTTTGCCCGGCTCCCATGTTTGGCACCTTACGTTCCGTTCTATCGGCTAAGGTAGCACTGGGAGAACCACTGCGATTGCGCCCCGGTTGAGCCGGGTTAACGCCTTAGTGGAGAAAGCTAAAACTGACTGTCATGATAAGGCGAGAGACTGGTCGCTGTTCGAGAGGTCCTTTCGGGTCCTTAAAGACCTACGCCGCTTCGAGCAAAGTTCCGGATAATGTCCGATGAAGGCATGGATAGCGCCCCTAATTCGGTCTTCCGAATACTAGGGGCTTCGCCGAAATTTAAAATTATAGAATTCTATGGCTAAGTGAGAGTGTTCAAGCACTATAAGTCCGGTTGCCTTGTTCGTTGTGTTGAGCGCCTCCCTAGATGGACCCAAAAATGGGAACAAGAGTGCTCAAGTTTATCCCGAACACCCCAGCACTCGTGGCATGGGGGATGAAGCCGACGACTTGCCATCTCTCAGATTTAATAAACGGTCGCACAGAAGATAATATTTTAAATTAACAAGCGTTGCTTAGCGCATATGAACAAAGTTTTCAGCGCACAGGATAACACATTGCGAATTTACTCAATAATTACATCCCTGGGGCACTCATCCGCAATTTTGCGGGCACCCTTTTGGACAGTCTTATAGTACATCTCGGGCGTACGATATTCCTTGCCCGCTGGTGGCACGTCAGTGATTAGCTTCTCCGCATCCAGCTTGCCCCAATGCACCTTTGCGCGGGCAAGGGCCCGACGAGCACCTTCAATACAGGCGGAGCGCTTGATAACCTCCACCCAGGGGCACGCATCCACCAACCGTCGCACGAGACCGAAGTAGCTCCCAGGCATGGCCTCTCCAGGCCACAGCCGGACAATGAGGTCCTTCATGGCCTGCTCGTCCACCTTGTGGAGCTCGACCAGCTGTTTCAGCTGGTCGCTAGGGGGCACCGGATGGCCGGCCTCAGCATACTGAGACCAGAAGACCTTCTCCGTTGAGCTCCCCTCCTCGTCTTGGTAGAATGCGGCGGCATCAGACACGCTGCGAGGCAGATCTGGAAACGCCCCTGGAGAGCTCCGAATCGGGTAAGTAACACGTAATTTACATTCACATGCTTGCTTTGCATGAAAAATGCCTTACCCGCCGCTATCTTCTTCACCAACTCAATCTCCTGAAGGGACTTATGGGCATCGGCCTTGGCAGTCTTGGCACTTTCGAGAGCCGAGGCAAGCTCGGACTCTCGAGTCTTTGAGTCACGCTCCAAACTCTCATGCTTTTCCATGAGAGCCTGGAGCTCTTGCTGAACCACCGCCACCCGCACCTCCTGCTTTTCTCGCTCTGCCCGTTCCGCGGCCGCATTGCGTTCGGCCGCAGACACGGCCTCCTTCAGGGTCGCCACCTCATTCGTGGCCCCTGCAGTACCCATGTTATCCTTGTTATTTTTTGTTGCAACCTAAATCCTTTTCTGTAAGGTACAAGTTCAAAGTGGTGTTACTCACCTTCTTTGTCCTGGAGCTGCTTCTTGGCGCGGCCGAGCTCTTGCTCGGACCGCTCGAGCTCCTACTTCAAAGCACCGACCTCCGCAGTCAGTGCGGCAGAGGTCAGCAGCGCAGCCTGCAACCCATATTGACATAATTTTTTAGCAACCCTGCGTATATCTTTTTTTTTCAGATCCTCAGTCCGGCTTTTCTTTCCGAACACCGAAACGAGCATCAGGGGCTACTGTCTATGCGGTATTACATTGCATATTTTTTAACTTCTTACCTCAAAGCCTGATAGAAGGCTACTGCAAGCTTCGGTCAGCCCGCTCTTGGCAAGCTGTACCTTCTGAATCACCGCACTCATAATAGTGTGGTGTTCTTCCTCGATGGAAGCGCTCTGCAGCGCCTCCAACAAATTGTCCAGCGCCTCCGGTTGGACGGAAGCCGCCGGCGTCACGGTCTTGCCCTTCGTGCGAAGGGGCCGCCGGCCGGACTCCGGAACCACTACGGGTTCTGATATGGAGTCCGGCGCAAAGTCTGGGAGGATGCCTTGTGGCGCCTCCGGAGCCTCCCCCTGATGGGTCCCTTCTTGGGATCCCACCTCGGCGTCCTCGGTGTCGCGAGAGGTGGAGGCGGTCGGGATGGAATCTACATCCGACGGAGCCAACGACCCGCTCGATGAAGCGGGGAGATCATCATTGGCCGGACTACAGGCAGCATGCAGCATCAGAATGACACTATGTGACACAGAAAAAGAAATTATAAATCACTCAGGAATCCGGATACTTACGATCTCGCTGGAGGCCTGGCCCTTGAAGGCCATTCTTCCTCGCCAATGTTGATGTTGGCGGAGCTGTCCGGGGGAATAGTCCTTCCCCTCTTGGACCCTTCGGCCTCCCCTGTTGGGGAATCCTTCCTCTTCCTCTCTCCCTCCTCTGGGAGAGAGTCCTCTTTCTCCTCCTCCTTTTCGGGGGAGGAGTCCGCCCCGGAGTCGTCGGACACCTGAAAACGGGTACTCTTTCGAGCACCTGTGGCCTCCTTCTTGGCCTTCTTCTCCGGCACCACGTGCGGTGCCGGGACCAGCAGCCTCGCTAGATGGGCGTCTACTGGGTTCTCTGGCATGGGAGCCTGGCAGATAATCTGCTCCGCCTTCCTCATCCAGTCCTGTCAAAGGAAAAGGGGAAATTAAAACCTGCATAGAGTCAAACTATGAAAAGCAAGTGTCCCGTAAAGGGGTAGAATCACTTACCTCGTCGGCTTGGCGCTGCGAGCGAAATCCGCAATCTTCAGTCGCGGATGCGGGGGCTTCGGCGCCCTTAAACAGCACCCTCCAGGCGCCTTCGTATATCGTGTCGAAGAGCCCGCTTAGCGCCTGGTGCTGTTCCGGATTGAACTCCCACAGATTGAATGCCCGCTCTTGGCATGGGAGAATCCGGCGGACGAGCATGACTTGTACCACGTTAACCAGCCTGAGCTTCTTCACCAGCCTCTAGATACAGGCTTGGAGTCCCGTCAGCTCCTCCGAACTACCCCACAGCAAGCCCTTCTCTTTCCAGGAGGTGAGCTGCGTGGGGATACCAGATCTGAACTCGGGGGCTGCCGCCCACTTAGGGTCGCACGGCTCAGTGATATAGAACCACCCCGATTGCCACCCCTTGACGGATTCCACGAAGGCCCCTTCGAACCAAAGGACATTGGGCATCTTGCCCAACATGGCGCCTCCGCACTTCGCTTGAGTGCCCTTCACTACCTTCGGCTTGACATTGAAGGTCTTGAGCCACAAGCCGAAGTGGGGCTGGATGCAGAGGAAGGCCTCGCACACGACGATAAACACCAAGATGTTGAGGATGAAGTTCGGCGCCAGATCATGGAAATCCAGGCCGTAGTAGAATATGAGCCCCCGGACAAAGGGGTGAAGTGGAAAACCCAGTCCGCGGAGGAAGTGGGGAAGAAAAACGACCCTCTCATGGGGCCTGGGGGTGGGGATGAGCTGCCCCTCGTCGGGCAGCCGGTGCGCGATGTCGCCGGACAGGTAGCCGGCGCTGCGCAATCTTTTGATGTGCTCCTCCGTAACGAAGGAGCTCATCCACTTGCCTCCCGCTCCGGACATAACTGGGGAAGGTTGAGACGAGATGTGCGGGCTTGGGCGCTGGAGCTCGAGTGCGCGGAGATGGATAAGCAAAGGAGGAAGAAGGCGTAGGTGAAAAGGTGAATCCTTATCCCTTATATGGGCGGGCGAAGTCTACGCGTCCCCCACCGGCCTGGTAAAACTCACTTATCCCCCAAGCGTCACCATCAATGGCGCGGTTGGGTTACCCACGTCCGTATTGATGAGAATCCCGTATTAAGGGGGAACACGATCTCTGCTTCGACAAGACGTGCCAAGGAAACCGCTTCGCTAAAATGCGCTGAGGTGGTAGAGTAAAAAACGATTCAAGTAATGGCTTGGTAGTGGCGTGACGTCATGCCGCAAAAAACGTCAGCAGATTGATCTTGTGTATATACTATTCTCTCTACGGTGGAATGTGGAATTTATTTTGCAGAGCCGGACACTATCCTGGTGTTCACAATCTTCTATCATTCGGACGAGGAACCCGCCTTGCAATGCCAAGCAATATACGCGCCGGACTTATCGTCATTGAAGCCTGGTTCAGGGGCTACTGAGGGAGTCCCGGATTAGGGGGTGTCCGGATAGCCGGACTACCATCATCAGCCGAACTATCGTCGGCCGGACTATCATCATCGACCGGACTCCAAGACTATGAAGATACAAGATTGAAGACTTCGTCCCGTGTCCGGATGGGACTTCCCTTGGCGTGGAAGGCAAGCTTGGCGATACGGATATGTAGATCTCCTACCATTGTAACCGACTCTATGTAACCCTAGCCCTCTCCGGTGTCTATATAAACTGGATGGCTCTAGTCCGTAGGACACAACAACAACAACAACAACAACAACAACAACCATTACAATCATACCATAGGCTAGCTTCTAGGGTTTAGCCTCCTTGATCTCGTGGTAGATCCAGTCTTGTAAACATCCACAATATCAATATCAATCAAGCAGGACATAGGGTTTTACCTCCATCAAGAGGGCCCGAACCTGGGTAAAACATCATGTCCCTTGTCTCCTGTTACCATCCGCCTAGACGCACAGTTCGGGACCCCCTACCCGAGATCCGCCGGTTTTGACACCGACAAAGACAACTACGACGGCGGCAGAGGTGAAGATTTCCGTGGCCGGCGCGAGTATGACGACGACGAGGTCAAGGAGGCTAAGTTCTTCCTCACCGGTGACGATGGGGATTAGCAGCCGTGCTAGGTCAGAGAGCTCGAGCGGGAGAGAGAGAGGTCGAGCGGAGTAAATGTGCTGAGGTGAAAGGAGTGGGGTATTTATAACAAAGTGAAAAACCGTTCGTCCAAGGAATTTGGACGAACGTGCCCCTGACCCTTGCTAACCTATCAACATGTGTCACCCATGTACTGAGAGGTGGAGATCGTGTGAGATCGTGGGTGAGTTTTTTAATCCTGTCGAAAAAATAGATATGAAAATTTTGAAGTTTCGTTCTCAAATTCTTCAGCTGTCAAGGACATGATAACCCACAAGTATAGGGGATCACAACAGTTTTTGAGGGTAGAGTATTCAACCCAAATTTATTGATTCGATACAAGGGGAGCCAATGAATATTCTCAAGTATTAGCAGTTGAGTTGTGAATTCAACCACACCTGGAAAACTTAATATTTGCAGCAAAGTATTTAGTAGCAAAGTAATATGGATAACAGTAATAGTGGCAAAAGTAACAGTAGTAGTTTTGTAGTAATTGTAACAGTGGCAACGCTAAAGTAACTAAGCAAAGATCAATACGTGAAAAGCTCGTAGGCATTGGATCAGTGATGGATAATTATGTCGGATGCGATTCCTCATGCAATAGTTATAACATAGGGTGACACAGAACTAGCTCCAGTTCATCAATGTAATGTCGACATGTATTCTGAATATAGTCATACATGCTTATGGAAAAGAACTTGCATGCCATCTTTTGTCCTACCCTCCCGTGGCAGCGGGGTCCTATTGGAAACTAAGGGATATTAAGGCCTCCTTTTAATAGAGTATCGGACCAAAGCATTAACACTTAGTGAATACATGAACTCCTCAAACTACGGTCATCACCAGGAGTGGTCCCGATTATTGTCACTTCAGGGTTGCCGGATCATAACACATAGTAGGTGACTATTGACTTGCAAGATAGGATCAAGAAGTCACATATATTCATGAAAACATAATAGGTTCAGATCTGAAATCATGGCAATCGGGCCCTAGTGACAAGCATTAAGCATAACAAAGTCATAACATCATCAATATTAGAACATAATGGATACTAGGGATCAAACCCTAACAAAACTAACTCAATTACATGGTAAATCTCATCCAACCCATCACCGTCCAGCAAGCCTACGATGGAATTACTCACGCACGACGGTGAGCATCATGAAATTGGTGATGGAGGATTGTTGATGATGATGACTGCGACGTATTCCCCTCACCGTAGCCCCGAACGGACTCCAGATCAGCCCTCCCAAGAGACTTTATGGCTTGGCGGCGGCTCCGTATCGTAAAACGCGATGAATCCTTCTCTCTGGTTTTTTCTCCCCGAACGTGAATATATGGACTTGGAGTTGAGGTCGGTGGAGCCTTTGTGGGCCCACGAGACAGGGGGCGCGCTCAGGGGGGCAGGCACGCCCCCCACCCTCGTGGACAGGGTGTGGGCCCCCTGGTCTTGATTCTTTCACCAGTATTTTTTATTAATTCCAAAAATATTCTCTGTGAAGTTTCAGGTCATTCTGAGAACTTCTATTTCTGCACAAATATAAGACCAGGGCAATTCTGCTGAAAACATCATCAGTCCGGGTTAGTTCCATTCAAATCATGCAAGTTAGCGTCCAAAACAAGGGCAAAAGTGTTTGGAAAAGTAGATATGATGGAGACGTATCAACTCCCCCAAGCTTAAACCTTTGCTTGTCCTCAAGCAATTCAGTTGACAAACTGAAAGTGATAAAGAAAAACTTTTACAAACTCTGTTTGCTCTTGTTGTTGCAAATATGTAAAGCCAACATTCAAGTTTTCAGCAAATATTATGAACTAACCACATTCACAATAACATTTAGGTCTCATGTTTACTCATATCAATGGCATAATCAACTAGCGAGCAATAACAATAAATCTCGGATGACAAGACTTTCTCAAAATAATCATAATATGATATAACAAGATGGTATCTCGCTAGCCCTTTCTGAGACCGCCAAACATAAATGCAGAGCACCCCTGAAGATCAAGGACTGACTAGACATTGTAATTCATGGTAAAAGAGATCCAATCATAGTCATACTTAATATAAATTAATAGTAATGCATGCAAATGACAGCGGTGCTCTCCAACTAGTGCTTTTTAATAAGAGGATGATGGCTCAACATAAAAGTAAATAGATAGGCCCTTCACAGAGGGAAGCAGGGATTTGCAGAGGTGCCGGAGCTTGAGTTTTGAAACAGAGATAAATAATATTTTGGGTGGCATACTTTAACCAAGAGATCTCGATATCTTCCATGCTACACACATTATATTCCCAAACAGAGTGGTAAAGTTTATACTCCCCCACCACCAACAAGCATCAATCCATGGCTTGCGCGAAACAACAGGTGCCTCCAACTAACAACAATCCCGGGGGAGTTTTGTTTGCAATTATTTTGACTTGAGCATGGGACTGGGCATCCCAGTTACCGGCCATTTTCTCGTGAGTGAGGAGCAGAGTCCACTCCTCGTGAGAATAACCCACCTAGCATGGAAGATATAGACAACCCTAGTTGATACATGAGTTGTTCGAGCATACAAAACATAATTTCATTTGAAGGTATTGACTTTGGCACATACAAATTTACTTGGAACGACAAGTAAAGACCGCATATAGGAAGGTATGGTGGACTCATATGGAATAACTTTGGGGTTTATGGAAGTGGATGGACAAGAAGTATTCCCGCTTAGTACAAGTGAAGGCTAGAAAAAGACTGGGAAGCGACCAACTAGAGAGCGACAACAGTCATGAACATGCATTAAAATTAATCAACACTAAGTGCAAGCATGAGTAGGATATAAATCACCATGAACATAAATATCGTGGAGGCTATGTTGATTTTGTTTCAACTACATGCGTGAACATGTGCCAAGTCAAGCCACTCGAATCGTTGAAAGGAGGATACCACCCTATCATACCATATCACAACCATTTTAATAGCATGTTGGCACACAAGGTAAACTATTATAAACTCCTAGCTAATTAAGCATGGCATGAGCAACTATAATCTCTAATTTTCATTGTGAACATGTTTCATTCATAATAGGCTGAATCAGGAATGATGAACTAATCATATTTACAAAAACAATATAGGTCGAGTTCATACCAGCTTCTCTCATCTCAATTAGTCCATCATATATCATCATTATTGCCTTTCACTTGCACGACCGAACACTGTGTATAATAGTAATAGTGCACGTGCATTGGATTGGAGGATTCCAACAATGCAGGGATAGGAAATAGACAGGAATATGATAGGAATGCACGTGCAAAACAGAGAATTTAAAAACACAGGATTTCTGCCAATCTGGGTGTTTGATTCACAACAATCGGAAGATCACAGGATGCAAAGAAGCATGGTGAGATTAAGTCAAACCACAAGAAAATGTACAGTTATAATGCTATTATGCTACTATCTCTTTGTCTTGTGCTTCATGAATAGGAATTTGAAAAGGAGGACAAGTGAAAATTAAAATTCCTATGTTTTTTCTTTCAAGGAGACACTAAAGGAACAAATCCTACAGTTTTCCTTTGCTCCATTCCTTGGAACCAAATTCATGAATAGTAGTACCATAGGAAACTTCCCAATTCCTACGTTTTTCATTCACTTTTTCTTTCAATCACTGGCGATTCTAGTAGGCAGGGTTGAGCAAGGAAAATCCTACACTAAAAAAATGTTTCTGTGCTACTTCTATTACTTTAGACCCAGGCCACTACCCTACTAGCTCAACTCCCAGGGCCATCAACAAATGCACAGCTCAAACGCACAGAGATAAATAATGATGGCGTTCAAGAGAGTCCATCACGGAAAGTTAAGTTGCCTGGTACCTCAGTGCTTGTCATATAGTAGGATAACATAATCGCATTTCCCGTTACTACGTGTGCTCAGTGGACAATATATATAACATGTAGAGTAAAAAAGAGATGCAACAAGTGTACAACCTCTTTGGCGAAGCCATGTCGATCTCAGCGTGATTGGGTTGGCCGTTGAGGATGCTCTGGCTGACTTGGCTGTCGGAGGAGGGGAAGAAGATCTTAGGCATCTGGAGATGGAGCCCGAGGTACTGCTCCGCTGTGATGGAGGGTTTCGTTGTTGGAGCAGCTCTGGTGAGTTGTACGACGCCGAGGCTGAAGCAGGACAAGAGAGACAATGTTAACCTGAGTGGAATTCTAATAGCATCTCCAATACATGACGTAAAATACATAACCATAGAGTGCTAGATGTAAAATACATCAGCTGCTCATCTCTGAACTTAACTGCCGAAACTGAATTTAACTGTCGAAATTGAACTTAACTGCCGAAACTGAACTCAACTGTCGAAACTGAAATTTGCTGTCGAAACTGAATTTTGCTGTCGAAACTGAACGCACTAGCAAGGTGAGGCTACACGTCGGTCGACTTACTTTTTCATCTCTGGGCAGTCGATTTTGCAGCCGTTGGATACGAAATCAAGGGCCTCCAGTTCATCTTTAACCTCCACCCCCCCTGAGCCACCAGCCACCACCGGCCAAACAGCAGCCCCCCCGCCGCCCGCGGCCGGCTGTGCTCCGCCCCGCCCGCCCCGAAAACACTCCCCACCGCCGGTCCGCCGCCGCACCGGCTATCCCTCTAGGCCCCCCGTGCCGAGATTTTTCTTCGGTGATCCCCACGCCACCGCCCACCATCGCCGACGACCACCGCCCCCACCCTGAACCCTA
>NC_041389.1:92345567-92439972 GCF_002162155.2 Triticum dicoccoides | reverse complement strand
CTAGTTCTTCCTTCACCCCGGCGAGCCCCCCACCCCCTAAAAATCGACTGACCCAAAAGTCAATTCAGTCGACTGAACTGTAGCTAAATCAGAGCAGCATCGCAAGCAAGAGCAAGATCAAGAGCAGCAGTACAAGCAAGAGCAATAGCAAGAGCAGACCAGGCAGGGGACTGAGAGCAAGAGCAGATCAGCAGAGTGAGCGAGAGCTAAAGCAGCAGCAGCTCCTACTGATGTGGACGTCGCCGCCGAGGGAGCGCCGCAGTGGAGGAAGTGGCCGGCGACGTCGCCGTGGATGGAGCCGTGCCGTGTCGGCTCGAGACCGAGCACCGGCAGCACCGTGAGATCGAATCAAGAAAAAAATGTGGCAATTAGTGTACAACCTCTTTGGTGGCGCTGATTAGGCCGCAGCTTCATCCGAGGAAATGGTGATGATGACGCTCTTCCGGTGGTGCAAGTGAAGACGGCTGTGTGGGAATGGAGGTGGCACGAAAGACGAGGGGAACATCGGGGAAGCTCCTTGGAGGTGGAGGACAGGGTGGCTGAACCGGCGGGACGACGAGATAGACGACGGATCCTCATCCGGTACGGTGGATGAGGGAGGTCGAGGTGTTGCTGTGCACGACATCATCGGGGAAGAGGCTCCGGCTGGGTGGCGGAAGGAACAGGATGTGGGGCTTCGTCGCGGGTTCTCGCGGCCTTGGTGTACGAATGGGTGGGCGGATGGGATGGCAGTGGGGAACCATGGCTTAGGGACGCGCTTGTCCGAAATGTGGGGTAAGTTACGAAAGTACCCCCACCAATTTCAGGCGGTTCTTTCGGTTCAGGGCTACCATGGGCATTTCGCATGTCGGGATTTCACAGGAGGTGGGAGTTTTCGCGCGCGTTGTAATTTCGGAATAGCAAGGCGCGGGTTGAGATGGAGGGAGTTGTCGGAGCACGACAAGACAAAGATATATCTTAAGTATTTCGGGCTAACAAGGCGCGGGTTGACATTTCCGGACAAGTCTAACGTGTACTGTACCAAATCAACGCCCACTACAAATGTCATTCAAAACTTTGAATTCATGTCATGTTCAATTAAAATATTTCGCTACGTGTATAATCCAGGCAACCTACTACTGAAATGAACGTTTTAGTGCATTCCAAACGTATATACTACCGCTTCAATATGAACTAAATTTGAATTCATTTCTCTATTTGAATAAGATCTACCGTAATGATTGTTGTGAAGTCAAAGCATTGGAATTCTTTTCTCTGTTTTAATAAGATCTACAATCATGTCAAGTTAAACCATCGTTTGTGTATTATCTTCACAGCACACCGCATGATTAGTCTCGAGTTACATATGAACTATGTGTACTATATGAACTTGAACTTATGTTGATTTCAAATCACATTACATTTCTAGCTCTAGCTAGATCTTCATAATCTAAACCATGTCTCCTACGCCTACAAGTATAATGGGTTTATCACATTATGTATGGTGCCCCGCCCCCTACGCCTACAAGTATTTAGATGTGAGTTGCAAACACCACACATTACCACAAATTCAAATAAAATGTGAGAATGTTTGATATATAATATTGTTTAGACGATATTTAGTTGTGAGCTGCAAACGCCACACATTATCACAAATTCAAATAAAATGTGAGATTTTTTGATGTATAGTATGGTTTAGATTGTTCGACATTTAGCTGTGAGTTGCAAACACCATGCATTATCACATTATGGTATAACACGTGCACAACACATGTATCACCGCTATATTCGTGCATGCATATGTTTAAAACACTATGATCTCATATTCAAATATACGAATCCGCTTTCATGTCAAATTATGATCTTTGTTACTCTTACACCCACACAATCCTCTAACCTTTGTAGCTACCACTAACTTTCTCTCGTGCATGCACACGCCCTCCTCGCCCTCCCCCTCCCTCGGCATTCTATCCACCGGGCACATTCATTTTTTCTTTAGGTCGTTCTCCCAGAGTCTCCACAACTCCTTTCCAACACACACCGATCGATAAACCTCTCCAGCGATGCCTGCCTACAACATACACACGCACCTTCAATCTCCTCCTTTATGTGTCCTTGCCTCGTGTCTCTCATAAGGTCACACACACGTGTAAACTCTCACCCCTCTTTTCATCGATCTCACAACCGCACACTCCTCCCCCTATCTAGCTAGTAGTTGGGCCTCTCACACCACCTCCTAGATCCATTCTCTCTGTCTATCCATCTCGCTGGGCCTTATTTGCCTCTAACAAATGGACGTACACCGACCAATCTCTCGCTATAAATATAGCTAGCTAGGTCCTTATAACTCGTTTTTACCCACGCGTCGATCGATCTACCTCATTAGTTATGTCTCCCCCTTCCTCCGACAAACAACAATTGATCTACAGATCTATTTAGGTTTGCTTACCAAACACATGGTTCCCCTTCATCATCCATGGATGCTTCCTGACAGATCTATCACACATAGGCACACACAGAAACACATCCCCACTCTTATTGATAACATTGCAGTTCCACCCTCAGTTTGTCTAGTAGGCCTCTCCCACCATCTTCGAGAAGCAACTCCATCACCCATCCAACACTCTACCCCTCTCCCTCCCTTGCTCTCTCCTCTCTCTCTCTGTCCCATCATATTTCCCGTCCTTCAGTTATGTATGGATGTCGACCGATCTCCCTCAAGACATAGCTGGGTCTCTCCTTCTCAACACATATACAAGTCGTTCTACCTCTATAGTTAGACTGCGTACCCCTCCCCCCACCCCCTCCCCCCCACACCGATACATCGAGCACTCTAGTCATGTCTCCCTGCCACAAACTTGACATGTGCCCTCTGACGTTCCAGTAGGTCAGTCGCCCTATATCTTTGATTTGCACACACACACAATTTCGATGGCTCTCATCATCGATCTTGCACCCACCCACTTGATCCTCTCTTCGACTCTATCAATATCTATGACCTCTCCCTCTCTTCTCGTGGATTGCCCGACCCTCTATATATGATATGGATAGGCCTCCATTTCACAGACATTGCATGCAAAATTTTGTTTGAGATGTCATCGACACACATTCCCACAAATACATTCACGAAATCAACCCCCCACCCCCACCCCAAAACAAAAAACACTCATGAACGCGGTTTGTATCTCTCACACACACCCACGTAGGTGGGGGACGTGCACGAAGAGAAGAGGTGCATGCATGGCGAACGTACTCTCGTCTCTTTCCCAACCACACCCGCGTGGGTACACGGTGGAGCTCATTTCTGTACAAAAAAGGCAGCCCACGTGGTAATTTGGCACGTGTACACGGAGAATCCTCTACCACGGGTGAACAAACAAATTGCGACTTGATGCGTTATGTTCAAAAAAGAGGCAAACCATGTGGGGCCTACCTTAGAGGCAAGGCATTATGCATTGGAGTACTTTTGATGTGTCCCGTCAACTCGCAGAACGAGGAGAAGCTTGCTTAGTACGCCGTCTCCCCCGCCCACGGGCGTGGTGGCTCGCAGGATGAGGTGAAGCTTGCTTAGTACTGTCCGCCTTACTCCCGCTCCCTCGCCCAAGCACGCGGTGGCTCGCAGGACGAGGAGGAAAATTTACTACTCCCTCTGTTTACTCCTCGTCCCTACTACCTTCGTTATAGAGATTATATCATATTGTTTGGAATATATATGTCCTTTAGTAGATTTCAATATGAACTACTAGTACATACTCCAAACACTGATGTATACAGACATATTTTAGAGTGTAGATTCACTCATTTTGCTTCGTATGTAGCACTCTCCCTCGCCCACGTGGTGGATGCACAACAATTCATTCAGTATCATATAGCCAGAACGATATACACTGCACTACCATTATTGCTCGACTTCCCGAAGAGGCGAATGCCTAATCGCAAGGTTAATATTTTGGAGATGCCAAGCGCAAGGTTATAGGAGAACGAGTAGTAGGTGCCGCGTCATTTATAAATAAAGTTTTTTTTCTTCAGTGGCACGTACGCAATATGATAGGTTCATATGGAGAGAAAAGGAAACCGCTCCACTATATACATAGTCAGGACGGGCCAGCCTACACGGTTGCTTGCTAGGGTTGCTCTCTTCACACTCTCTTGCACAAAACGACTGTGGCCACATCTCTAACATCCCGGTGGATCACGTCCGCCGGGGGAAGGGGTGGATGCTTAGTGTAGATGCGGTCGCTATCGCCGACGGCGAAAACCCACTGTCGGCACATCTCGATCAGGGGTCCCCGCCGTTCTCTCTCACAAAGCCGGTGAGGTTGCCTTCATCCCTTGCTCACTGCCGCGACGTGGGAAGTTGCCACCTCCTGCCGCCCCCCTCCAGGTTGAGCTACGTCCCTCAGGTACAACTCCCTTTATAGCCGGCTTGCACCACTGCTCCAGCTGCCCACATCACTCCATGTGGATATTTCTCTACTTCTTTGCCCCGCACATACCTCTATTGGCTTCTACGTACTGTATTTGTGATGAGTTTATGTCTCATCAACTAGTCCCAGTAATCTTATTCTAATCACGCTTCTTCAATTTCTTTGCCACAGGGATGCTCTTCTCGATTTTGGTGAAACTGCACAAAATGATCCGATGGTCAAAAGGTTGCAAACTTCATTTCTTAGGAAGCTCGAACGTTGCTAGCAAATTGAAGCCTGGTTAGGGTTCACGGATTAAGGGCTAGGGACTGCATGGATCGTTTTTTTCTTTAGCTGCCTATGTTCCAAAATAAGTGTCAACTTTAGTAGTAGTACAACTTTGTACTAATGTTTGCATAAAGTTGAGACACTTATTTTGGAACGGAGGGAGTACATATTTGCTATGATCTGTCAATCATTGAGATGCAATAGCATGGATGTTAGTCCCCTTTGTATTTGATGAAATGTTGCAACGGGCAACCTTGGATGCAAGATACATGTAACAGAAGCTGGAAGCTTCATAGCATTGTACAAATTTATCTCGCTGATAAATTACAGTACGTACTATACTAGTACTTCCTCTGTTCCTAAATATAAGTCTTTGTAGAGATTTCACCATGAACCACATGCAGATGTATATAGATGCATTTTGAGTGTAGATTCATTCATTTTGTTCCGTATGTAGTTCACCTAGTGGAATCTCTACAAAGACTTATCTACTAGTAATAGCTAGCCCCCACTACTAGGAATTCACTATCCTCTCCTTGAGCCACATCATCAAAATTAATGTAGCCGTTAGATGAACTAAATCAGTCCATAATAGCCGTCTGATCTAGACATTGAGAGGCTCCACACTAAGCTACATGCAAGCATGTAGAAATACCGTGGCATGCATGTGAGTGTGTTTTAAATCACATCAACATGTCTGCACGCAAGCATGCACCGGTAGCATGCATGTAAGTGAGCTTTTAAGCCCCATTAATATGTCAAAAATAAAAATATAATCCCATTATGCAATAGGAGTTGGCTGATCTTTTTTCCTTACGTGGGATGATCTAAATGATGATGGGAATTTTTTTAGTTTGGCTACCACATTTTTCATGCGGTTATAGAGTTTTTTTAGTTTTATGACATCGATAATTTTACGCAGAGAGATATACGGCTGTTCCGCGACAACTTGCGGGGACTCATCTAGTAGTATTTAGGAACGGAGGGAGTACTATGTAAAGAGTTAGGTGTCACACGGTGTCCAGAAAATATGGTGATAGTGTGAGGTGGGCCATGTAATCACTGAGCCTGTGTCTTTTCACTGCTCTTGCACTCCTCCGCTGTAAGAATGGAGAAAACTGTAATTTAGTAGTACCTCCTTTCGCTGAAAGCGTGGGACATCCAGCAGTCCTACCACATCAGTAATTAAGACCAATGAGCCATCAAATCACATAGACCCAACAGTAAGTTGGACGGACGAAGCAACCATCACTCTTGCGCCAGTAAGAGGTCGCGTCCGCTCTGCGCGGGCATGAATGCGACACTGATTCTTTGGAGCGGCGCTGACCGTTTAGGGCGGGAAGCGCGTGCGGGCGATGGAGGGGCTTTGGGTGGGCCAGGCTGGTCTGGAGCAGGCGTGGCAGCTGTCCGCCTGTCCCTACTGGACACGCCCAAAAACGAGAGGATGCACCGACTCTCGCGGCTAAAATCGTACACTACACACCATCTCTCTGTAGGAGTAGGTCGATCTGTCGCTCTCTCTAACACACACATGTTGTTAAACACACACACACACACACGCACACGCACGCACCTTGGTCCCGCTGCACCTTCTAATGTGACTTATTACACCTAGACGGAGGAAGTTGTAAGTACGAGATACGGTGGCACACTGACTTAGGTCGAATACAAGTGCCCAAAATTGTGTGCATGTTATAATAAGGATTCACTTAAAATAGTACGTGAGCGAACAGAGGGATCAATTGGATAGTGTTCCAGAGCAGTAGCGAGATGTCTGAGGTAAGATACACCGCTGGCACTTTTATTTTTCTTATGAATTTGTTTGTTTCACCCTCTGACTGGTGGGACCCAATGTACACGTGGAGAGAGGTAAGGTGACTAAGGCTGCATTATTTCTGCACCACTGTGGATAATCTTACCACCAAAGCCACATGACACGATTATGATTTAAATCCCAATGACTCCCACACACACAAAAAAAACACGACATGCTTTTCACATGAATGCAGGAATGTATAAAAGGTTATTTTCCTCTCGTTGAACATAACGTGAGGGTTGTGTAGCTGGTTAGCCTGTTCGCTCATCAAACTTGAGGTCTCGGGTTCCACTCAAAAAAAAAACTTGAGGTCTCGGGTTTGATAACTACACTTGAGCATAATTTGTGCTAGGAGGATTCTTTGACTGGTCAAAATGGATGGATACAAAGCTATACAATCTCGCAGTGACCGTATAATCACCTCATCACGTACTCTATAAGTTGCAGCCTCGGCGCTTGTTTTCTAGGGTTTGCACGCTTCACACTCTCTCTCCAGTATATATATACACGCTGGAGCCTCAGCGCTTGTAGTTGCTCTCTTCACACTCTCTCACCCTCTCTAGATCTAAACAAGACTTCGTTGGCCTCTCTCTCCCCTCACTTCTGCTCAAAGAGCCGGCAGGATCCATCCACCGGGAAGGGAAGGAGGCTTAACATTGTCGCCGTTGGCAAGGGAGGGAATCCACTACCGGCGCAGCTGTTCACTTTCACCCAGCGGCAGCATGGGAGGGCCTCCGAACCACGCCCCAAGAACCTTAAGGTATAATTTACTTATTCCACATGCATTGCTCTAGCTACATATATACCATGAATCTAGGACGTGGTTCAAAGAGGAAAGGAGTGGGGGAAAGTAGTGGGAAAAGTGGTTCAAAGAGGAAAGGAAGGGGGAAAGTTGTATAGCATGAATCTAGGACGTGGTTCAAAGAGGAAAGGAATGGGGGAAAGTAGTGGGGAAAGTTGTATCGCATAAATCTAGGACGTGGTTCAAAGAGGAAAGGAAGGGGTGAAAGTACTAGTACAGACTGGCTATCCAGCACCTACATTGGTCGAAAAGGGAAAACAATGACAAACGCAGTACGCACATCTATAACGAACTGATCTTTTGTTTTGGGGGACAAGGCTGTAGAGTTTGAGCAGGATTAGATTTGCTGCGCTCACATAGGGAAAGGTGTCTAAAGATAACAAAACTGGGACCAACACAAATATGCTTCTTGGTTGTTTGTTCTTTGTTGTAACAGACTGTGCATGACCACACTACATCAGTAGATGCACGTGGTGCTGGTGCGTCCACTATCTCGTGCAACTCTTTAGCTGTTGTTAATCTAAGGCCCTGTTTGGGTAAAAACTCCCTAGTCCCTACCTGCTTGGTTCCAGGGACTAAACATGGACTAGAGGTTATTAAATGACATGCTAAAATACCATGTTACCCCTAGTAATGAACTAATCGAGACAAGGTGCGATGCGTGGTAGGGGCAACTATTGGAAAAAGTCCCAAAAAGACTCCCTCGGGGTCTTCTTTCTTTAGTCCCCAAAATGCCCACTTTTAGTCCCTAAAAGTCCCTCCTATTTGGTTTAGATGGGACTGACACGGAGTTTTTTAGTCCCTACACCAAAATGTCCCTGTAAACAAACACCCTCTAATAATGCCGCTGGAAACTTGATGCAATGCCACAGTTAAAAGCAAATTACATGTTTAACAAATTTTATTGTTAATATAATCTCTGTGTTAATATTAATCAATGCCACCGTTTGAGAAATGCTACTGTCTTGCTTTCTTTCCCATTTAGATAAGGTAGATGCCTCTTTTTGTTGGCTTGTGTGTCATCCATCGTTATTGACCACTAGTTGTTTCCTTTGCACCTCTGTGTAAACAGGGTTATCTACTTCACCTCGTTGCCATTGTGACCTTTTGTTGCACTGCACAAAACACTTTTGTTTTAGGAGTGTTTTGTGCAGTTCAACCAGAATGTCACACCGACAATGTTGCTTGATTGCTTGATCTTAGTGGAACTGCAGAAGAGGAGATCTTACTTCCTATCCGTGTTGGAAAATTTGGTTCAGATCTTCTTCTTGTGAGTTGTTTGAATTCCACATCATGAGAGGTCAGTACTAGCCTTCTTTCACATGATTCTGCAGTGTGCTTTCATATGTTGTGCTACTTGTATGGTAATGTTGCTTGATTTTAGTGAACTGCACAAATGGAGACAAGACTTCCAATCTGTATGTGCACCATTGAGGTAAGATAAGGATATTTCACAACTGTTGGCCTGTATTTTGCCACTTTCATCAGAAAATTGATGTCATTGTTTAGTGCTATACTTGTGCTCCCTAGTTGACATGCCAAATCTTACATTGAAGGCGAAGCTTGTCTGTTATTGAACCAAGTGATGAAGGGGAAGAACAAGCGAAAAAACAAAAATCAACTCCCGGTGTTGTAACGAAACACTGGAACTGTGATGACACAAGTAATGATATATTTTTGCATCTTAATTAATTGCTATGGCTGGAACGACCAATTGTTTTGCCACTCATTTGATGACACTCTTAATGTAATACATAATTATCTCTACTTGTGCAAATAGGGATCTTCTTTGAAGATACCATATATTATAGTGGAACTGCACAAGAAGATGTTGGAAACATTAAACTAATTGAGGAGTATATAGTAAGCATGGTCACCACAGTAGATAGCAACAGATGGTTCCGGAGAAGTGCTTCATCTGTATGCTCTACACAATAAGCCTCCTGACAAAGGTTGGTACTCGCCCACTGATTTCAGCCATATGATTGAGCTTTGTCATCTCTATTGGTGTTGTGCTACTGTTTAGATACTGTCATGAAAAAGTGGTATTGTCCTTGAGAAGTGCTTTATCTGTGATGTTTTAAATATTTCCTTTCCTTTTTGGAGCAAATAGGGATGCTAACATTTAGTAGTCCTCTTGTCTTTGCACAACAGGATCATCTTCCTCTGAAGAAGAATATGTAGTACGTGAAGTGACTAGTTCCGATTATGCCAGGATGGAGAAGCCCCGTCTATCTTCTCATCAGAAGGAGTAGTTGAAGGATGGTTACATTACTCCCCACAAGACCAAACTAACTTCAGCTCAGAAGGACTGACAAATCTCCATTTTTTTGCTGTGATGCGCGAGTACAATTTTGTTCTAGGATTCTTTCTGGTGAGTTCCATTTTTCTAAAAGTGTGCTCTACATGGACCATGTAGGTGCCTGTTTAAACTGTCAATTCATAGTACAGTTTGCTTTATACCAATCACTTTTTTTGTATTTGTGCAAACAGGGGTGCTCAGCTTGATTTCAATGGGAACTACACAAAATGTTCATGAATACATCGAATCATTCATTTCCACCACAAGAAAGGAGGTGCCGATAAGTTCAAGGCATTGCAACATATAAGGGTGAAATCATACAAGCTACGCGCGAATTTGGTTGATTTTGGTGGAACTGCACAAAAAGAACAACTAGTTTATTTAGCACGAGGTGCCATGCCAGTGTCCGAACTGATGGCAAACCCTGCCCATTCCACAATCATAGACATTTGATATTTTGGAATGGGACAACCTTGTCAAATTTTGGTCATTGATTTTAGCAAGACATGCATTTGATATTTTCGAATGGGACGCCCTTTGCTGTCATCAGCGTCGATCAATTTTTTCTTTATTCTTTAGTTGTGAAGTAAATATTGCCTCTGACATGTGAGTCGCTGAGATGCATAATCATCGACTGTTTTGAATGTTCTCTATGAATTGCCAGCCCTGTGTGTTTGATTGCGATGTACAGAAACACTAAAAAGCTGCTCAAACTCTTTGTACTCCTTCTGTTCCTTTTTACTTCGTACATTGTGAAAGTGCATACTTTTTTCTATAAGATTGGTCAAAGTAGAGATACTTTGACTGCAGACAAAACTTGTATGTAGACTAGAAAGGACCAGAGGGAGTACATGTGAAACTGCTGCAAACGAGGTGATCACCCTAGGAATAATGCTAGTACGTATAGTTTTGCATGTTCATCCAATGCCAGTGATACAGGAATTCAAACTAATCGAAATAAATTCATTCATACACGGTCGGATTTCATATAAACATGCCAGATTTCATTATATTTCATACATTCTTCAACTAAAAAGGGGTGCGCTGGAGGTATAATTAATTAATCGAAGCTACCCACCCGTGCCCCGCTGAGCCGAACAGAAGCTTTAGTGACTTAACTGCAGGTGCAGTTGTGTAACTGACATGTGGCCTGTTGGGCCCACGTGTCAGTCAGCCAACTGCACCAGCAGTTAA
The DNA here is from genome assembly GCF_002162155.2 of Triticum dicoccoides. Classification (NCBI taxonomy): domain Eukaryota; kingdom Viridiplantae; phylum Streptophyta; class Magnoliopsida; order Poales; family Poaceae; genus Triticum; species Triticum dicoccoides. Next base: position 92,429,185 of record NC_041389.1, on the reverse strand, counting down.
GTAGAAGCAGTGTTCTTCTCCAACACAACTCTCTAACTCCACGTCGCCGCCAAGAAGCTAACCGGCCGTCAATGGTCAACCCGCCTAGCTTGGCTTCAACCGAAGGGTAGCAACGGTGGCCTTACTTGGACCCGAGCGGTGGCGACTTACCATGTTCTACTCTTCCTCATTTTCTGTGTGGCACATCCTCGTTGGCAGCGGGGCGGGGCCTTGGCGGAGCCGGCGATGTCCTCTGTCTCGTTGTCGGCGGGCGGCGCCTCAGCGGAGCGGTGGAAATCCTCCCTCTCGTTGCCGGCAGGGTGGGACCCCGGCTGAGCCAGCGATGTCCTCTGCCTCGTTGTTGGCGGGGCGGGGCCTCGGTGGAGCTGCCGGTGTCCTCTGCCTCGTTGTTGGCGCCGCGGGGCCTCGACGGAGCAGGGCCTCGTCGACGCCAGCGGAGCGGGCACTTGTTGAAGCTGGCATTGTCCTCTGCCTCGTCCTCGGTCTCGCCAAACAGCGCCTCGCCCGCTTCATCGCCCTCTTTGTAGGTGGCCGTAGTCTCCGCCACCCGCATACGGTACCGCCAGCGCTCGAGGCGGCCCTCGCGGGCGGAGCGGTACGAGTCGAGCAGCGCCTCCTGCTCCGCCCGCTCCACGGCGATCTGCCCCTTTTCCTGCAGGTGCTCTTGGAGGAGATGGTGGTTGTAGGCGGCGTCGGCCTGCGCCTCCCGGAACTGCTCCTCACACATCTACCTCACCATGTCTATACATTGGGCACAGGCCTCACCGATGGTCATGGTGCAATGTACCAGCGAGGATGGCATGAAGGAGGGGGTTGGCACCGGATCGTCGACTACCATGTTCTACATTGGGACGTCGTCATCCTCGGGCTGCCTCCCGGCCAGCCGGTCGGCAGCAATGGCTTCCATCTCCTTGTGGTCTGTCGTCCGCCCATCCCGGAGAGCGCTGGAGCGCGAGGAAGCCATGGTGGGCAGTAGTGGTGTGGACAGGAGAAAGGGAACGGATGCGGATGACTGCGGCTATGGTCGGCGCAACAGTTTATATAGCAATGGTGGGTGGCAGAGGGATGGACGTGTGGCGCCGGAGTAGCCGCCTCGGCAACCGCGTATCATTAATGTGGGCGGCAGATGGACAGACGGACGACACTTGTGTCGTTTGAAGGTGGAGCAATCACCTGCACTGGGATGCAGGGCGGGCAGCGCTGACTGTTTCGGGCGGAAAGCGCGCGCGGGCGAGGAGATGACTTTACTTGGAGAGGATGACAATGGGGACCCACCAGGGCCATAGCCTCACGTACGCAAGTGCCTCCTTATTATGTATGTATATATATATATATATATATATATATATATATATATATATATATAGCTTGCCACAGAACTAGTTAAGGTTTTCAACGGTGTAAAAGTTCTCAAAAATCCTGAAAAAAATGTTGAACCAACACACCTACAATACAACATGATCCAACGGATGGATTAAAAAAATATGAATGCATGTGTCCTGGACAAAAAGAACAAATGTTTCAATATATATTGATCCTGCAGTGAGCTGAAATGCTTGTTTTTTTCACTGAAGACACATAAATGCATATTTTCACAATCACTCCGTTGGATCATCTTATTATATTAGAGTGAGGCTTCCCTATTTATTTCATATATTTTACTTACTTTTAAACCGTTAAATGTTTAGCAAGCCTTAACTAGTTCTGTGGCAAGCTATGATAGACACAGTTTTACCTATTTCACAAAAAAAATTATAGTACTCCCTCCTTTTCGGTTTATAGGGCTTATCTCAAAATTTTAGTTTTTCCATTTTATAAGGCTCATTTGGTTGTTTTCCATCACATCTTCAGATTCCAAGGTGCATTAAATCATTGCACGCAAGTATTAAGAGAAAATTGACCAATGCATGTACTTTATGCATGCATGCATTGCAATTAATTCATTGATAAACATAATTTTTGAGGATAAAAAGAGCATTAATTAGGTGCTTTTGCAAAACTACAAAAAGTATTCCACCACTCGCCATCTACCTTGATTGGTGAGATTTTTGAATTGAGCACTATAAACCGGAAAGGACGGAGTAGTCAATAAACGAGAGAATTGCACAAGAAGCGGCCGATAGCTGGGACCAAGCAGCTCGAGCAGTATTTGTGTTTTTGAGGTGTGAGCACTGCAGAGTTTTTCGATGTTTAGCCCAGACATTAATTTTTCTCCTCTAAACAAAAACGAAAACATCGCTGCAGGTATTAACTGGGCGGGTTGTGGCCCGTCTAGCCCAGGCCAGATATCCAGCCCAGATATTAATTTTTTTCAAGCTAAAAATGGCTAGGCCAGCTATACTCTTTTTTAGGAATACCCAGGCAAGGTCAAGTTGTTATTCTCCGCCCCGCTGGGTTGCAAATCTTTCTTAGGAGGGATGCATTAGTCTTAACAAGAAAATGAGCTTTAAGAAATAAAAAATGGGATGTAATTATAAAAACTGTGCAGTAACTATAAAAAATGCACCAAACATGTAATTACTTTATAAAATATTATTTTTGGATATTGAAAATTTTAATTTCATTAATTGTTGCGAGCGCAATGTTTCGTTGGATTTTTACGTAATATAAATTTGTATTGAAATTGTATTTAACCTGACTAGAAATTTCAGGAGAAAAGTATTTCGGATCCCATCAAAATGTGGGAAATTTTATTGAATTCTGTTTTGAACGGTTGGTTGAAATGGGTTGTACTTTTAACCAATGTTCAAGAAAGCGGTAAGCGTAAGCGGAGCGGAAGGCCACAGCTTAGAGCAATGTCCGCTTAAGCGTAGCTTAACTGGGACTAAGCGTTTTTTGTAAATTGGCCAGAATTTGGCTGTTTTCAATAATATGCAGAAGAAAATAGGTAACATAGCACATAAGTAGCTGAAAATCTGAAATAGCATATAATATTGAAGTTCAGTGGTTCACACACCATAACAAATATGCAAATAACACATAAGGATAAGGTTCAGTGGTTCACACAACAAGCAAAAATGCATAATATTGTCTTAGAATGAGCATATAAGATAAATGGCAGTAGCCAAGCAGCAGCTCAAGAAACTGCAGCAGCAACCCAAGCAGCAGCTGCAGCAGCAGCCAGGAGGAGCTAAACTGGTAGACAGTAGTGGATGTCCAGGAGGAGGAGGAGGAGGAGGAGAAGTTACCGGTGTCCAGATCCAGTAACCGCCGCTGGATGCAGAGCAGAAGCAGCCGCCACAATGCTCTCTTCTTTCCCCTCCTGGAAACCCAGTAACCCTAGCCGAACAGGCCTCTTTTGGGCCAGGCCTTATCCCCCCCTTTTCCCCTCCTGCCTGTGGGCTATTTCAGCTCCCATCTAACCTTTGGGCCCGCCTTCTTCGCTTTTCTGCCGCTTAAGCATGCACAGGGAACGCTCAGCCAGCACTTAGCGCTTAACCGATCGCTAAATCACGCTTTTTCCGCTCAAACACTAAAAGTTGTGCCTAGGCCAAAAGCGAAGCGTTTAGCTGCCGCTCAGTTAACGCTTTATTGAACACTGCTTTTAACAAACTATAAATGGACTGTAGTAAATTCCATTAGAATTCAAAAATGGGCTGCACATTCTCACAAATCTCAAATGGTCTATAAGTTCTCTGCCACACACTTCTGGCCTTACTAAGTTGATGCGTCCCCTAAAAAAAGAGAGTTGACGCGTATGCAAGGCTTTTTGTCAACTTATAGTCAACACACGGTTCTAGCAGCAGTGACCATTGGATGTCCATCCAACGGATGCCGTGCTTCTTCTTCAATCTCGGATATTCTAGCTTCACCCGCCCAAAAAAATGATTCCTCCCCCTGACATTTGGGGCGCACCGTTTCGGAAGCTGACCTGTGGGCCTACTAAGTTGACGTACCAAGGGCTTTGTCAACTTAGCAATATAAACAATTCTAGCTGCAGTGACCGTAAGATGACCATCCAATGGCCGTCGTGCTTCTTCAACCTCTGGTATTCTTGCTCCAGCCGCCCAAAGCAGCGCCGGTCATGCCGCCTGCTCCTGCCTCCCGTGGCCGGCTGTGTTGCCGCGGAAGCCTCACCACCCCCTACTACTCCCACCGCTGGCCAGGCCATCCCTCCACTTACCCACACCCCATGTTATTCTACAGTGATGGCATCCTCACATCCAGACGAACCAGTGAACCCTCGTACTCCTCTCCACGTGGGCATCCACTGCCGCGTCTTCCCCGGCTCCGCGTCGTCCCCTTCCTAGGACTCGTCGTCGTCCACCGCCGTGGTGCTCTCGGCATGGCATGGTCAACGTGGTCAAGGAACGACTTCCATCGGACGTGGACTGTACGTGGAGAGGCTGGCAGCTGGGTCCACGGCCGCAGCAAGGAAGTGCCTCCTTATTACACAGAAAATAATGATTCCTCCACCTGAAAACTGGGACCCACCGGACAGGCCACTGTATTTCATGAAAAAAAGTTTGCCCCCTGACTGCTGGGACCCACCAGCTACATCTTCGCACGCAAGGAAGTGTGTCCGAAAAACGATTCGCCCGCTGACTGCTGGGACCCACCAACTACATCTTCAGACGCAAGGAAGTGCCTGACAGTCGGGACCCACCTGGTCGAAGCATACATAGCGTTGTCATTCTAGTCGTGAATGTGTACGTACATACTGGTGGATGTAGAGGCGCGCACGTGTCGTAGTAGAGGCGCGCACGTGTCGTAGTAGAGGAGAGCACGTAGCATGTACATGTACATATAGCGGCCAGTGTGCAAGAAAAAAAATACGGCCACGTATGTGTACATACAGGCAGGGTCTCGAACACATACTCACGCATACGTATGGCCAGGGTCGTGTACATGGCTGGGTCAGAACGGAGAAACATTGTCGTCGTCGTTTTCATGGGGAACCAACTGGCTGGGTCAGAACGGAATGCGTCGCCGTGTTCATCGGGAGGGCTTGGACGGAACAGGCAATAGAAACGAGGCCTGGTGTACCACAGAACGGAGGAAACAGCCTTGTGTTCGACCGGCCACGTTTGAAACGGGATCCTGTTCATCGGGAGGGGTCTAGCTACCCCAAAACGGAGGAAAGGGACCTCCTACGGTCGAAACAGGGGTCCTATTGATCGGGAGGGGTGTGGCGTACCGCAAAATGGACGAAACGGACTTGTGTTGGAGCGCTACGGTCGAAACGGTGGTTTGTAGGATCAAAAGTATGTCTAGAGGGGGGGGGTGATTAGACTACTTGACCAATTAAAAACTTAACCTTTTCCCAATTTTAGTCTTTGGCAAATTTTAGCTATCTTAGCACAAGTCAAGCAATCTGCACACAATTCAAGCAAGCATGCAAAGAGTATATGAGCAGCGGAAAGTAAACATGCAACTTGCAAGAATGTAAAGGGAAGGGTTTGGAGAATTCAAACGCAATTGGAGACACGGATTTTTTTGTCGTGGTTCCGATAGGTGGTGCTATCGTACATCCACGTTGATGGAGACTTCAACCCACGAAGGGTAATGGCTGCGCGAGTCCATGGAGGGCTCCACCCAAGAAGGGTCCACGAAGAAGCAACCTTGTCTATCCCACCATGGCCGTCGCCCACGAAGGACTTGCCTCAGTAACGGTAGATCTTCACGAAGTAGGCGATCTCCTTGCCCTTACAAACTCCTTGGTTCAACTCCACAATCTTGTTGGAGGCTCCCAAGTGACACCTAGCCAATCTAGGAGACACCACTCTCCAAGAAGTAACAAATGGTGTGTTGATGATGAACTCCTTGCTCTTGTGCTTCAAATGATAGTCTCCCCAACACTCAACTCTCTCTCACAGGATTTGGATTTGGTGGAAAGAATATTTGAGTGGAAAGCAACTTGGGGAAGGCTAGAGATCAAGATTCATATGGTAGGTGTCGTGTCAAAACCGGCGGATCTCGGGTAGGGGGTCCCGAACTGTGCGTCTAGGCGGATGGTAACAGGAGACAAGGGACAGGAGACAAGGGACCCAGGTTCGGGCCCTCTTGATGGAGGTAAAACCCTACGTCCTGCTTGATTGATATTGATATTGTGGATGTTTACAAGAGTGGATCTACCATGAGATCAAGGAGGCTAAACCCTAGAAGCTAGCCTATGGTATGATTGTTGTTATTATGTCCTACGGACTAAAACCATCCAGTTTATATAGACATCGGAGAGGGCTAGGGTTACACAGAGTCGGTTACAATGGTAGGAGATCTACATATCCGTATCGCCAAGCTTGCCTTCCATGCCAAGGAAAGTCCCATCCGAACACGGGACAAAGTCTTCAATCTTGTATCTTCATAGTCTTGGAGTCCGGCCGATGATGATAGTTCGGCTATTTGGACACCCCCTCGTCCAGGACTCCCTCAGTAGCCCCTGAACCCGGCTTTAATGACGACGAGTCCGGCGGGCATATTGTCTTCGGCATTGCAAGGCGGGTTCCTCCTCCGAATAATTTATAGAAGATTGTGAACACCAGGATAGTGTCCGGCTCTGCAAAATAAATTCCACATTCCACCGTAGAGAGAATAACATTAACACAAGTTCAATCTACTGACGTGTTTCGTGGTGTGATGTCACACCATGACCAAGCCTTTACTTGAATCATTTTTATTATAGCGCCTCAGCGCGTTTAGCGAAGCGGTTTCCTCGGCACGTCTTGTCGAAGCAGAGATCATGTTCCCCTTATTCCGGGATTCCCATCAATACGGACTTGGGTAACCCAACCGCGCCCGTTGCCACGCCCCCTCCATCGAAGACGAGTTCCAAATGGTCACAGGGACGGCTCTTGGTATTCTCCCTCTTTATAAGGAGACCAATGCTCGTTCCTTTTCTTCAATCCTCAATAGAATCCACCCCTCGCCCCGAGTTCCAACACCCAGGGCTCCAGATTCGCGTACTTCGGATCTTTGACAATGTCCGGCTCTGACCTACAGGGCCGGTGGATGCCCTCCTCCGTCACGGAAGAGGACGTGCTGAAGCTGAGAGACGCCAGGTACCCCTACGAGATTTCGCATAGGTTGCCTACCCAAGGGCAAGTCATTCCCACTCCTGAGCCTGGCGAGAGTGTCATGTTCATGTCTCACCTCCGTCGGGGTTTAGGCTTCCCGATGGATCCCTTCGTGAGGGGGCTCCTGTTTTAGTATGGGATGGAATTCCACGACTTGCCTCCGGAGTCTATCCTCCACATCTCATCATTTATTGTCGTCTGCGAGGCCTTCCTCCGCACTACCCCTCACTTTGGTTTGTGGCTCAAAACCTTCAATGTGGAGCCGAAGATGATTGAGGGGCGTCAGGCAGAGTGCGGCGGGGCGGTTATAAGCAAGAGGGCCGATGCTCCATGGCCCGAGGGCTCTTTCCAGGAGGATCTTGGCTTGTGGCAACAGGAGTGGTTCTATATCACCGCTCCCAGGGGCAGCAGGCAGAGGCCGCCGCCCGCCTTTCGCTCGGGTCCTCCACCACGGCTGACATCGTGGGTCAACAAAGGGTTCGACTGGCGGCCGTCCAAGGACGTACCCCTATTCCAGGGCCGGATTCAAGACCTCCAAGAGAGGGAGATCAATCTGGTCGTAGTGACGCAGGTTATGCTGATTCAGCGTCTTCTGCCCTGCAAACGTCGCCCCCTCCGACTATGGGAATTCAATTCGGAGGGACCACGAGCTCTCCAACACTTCATGGGTACAAAACCCATGGAGATGTACAAACTGTTTTTCGGATCACAAGAAGTGTGTCCGGACTTGACCGAGGATGCTGGGCTAAGATGCAATCGCCCGGATACTCAAGTAAGTAGCCCTGTGACCGGACATATCACCCATTTATTCATCATGGATTTGCCTTCTAATCGGCTATCCTTTGAACATGAGTGGATAGCGCAAGCAAAACTGATACGGTGTTCGGCCCCCCTCCCCGAGACCACGCCGGATCCCGTGTTAATCAAAATGTTGGAGGTAGCGCGGAGGAGGGCGAAGGGGAGAACAGGGAAACTACCACCTCTGTTAAGGAGGCTCTCAGTAAGGGGGGAATCAAGAGTCCCTCCCTCCAGGGGGAGAAGAGGACCGCTTCCGAAAACCCGGAGGCCAAAGCCTCGAAGCGGGGAAAGAAATCTGCTCCGGAAGGTCCTGTGCCGGGAGGAGTCCCGGCCGCATAGTCTCCCCAAAGGAATCAGCCCTCCAGCGAGCCGTAAGTAGAAAAAAGGGAAGTTTTATAATAAGGGGCATCCCTATGTTATTTCTAAGGATAACCGAAATTTTTACCTTGTAGTTCGGATCTTAGCCCTTCTCAGCAGAGCTCATCCTCGGGGGACCTTCGTCCGGAGATGATGGAGAGAGAAACGCCTCCATTTGCCTCCCCGTCGGGCGGGGCGGACGACCCTGAGGTGTCGTCACGGAGGGTCTCCCCGAGTCCGGCGGGGCCTGGTAGTTCGGCACCCACTGGAGTACGGCAGGTGGAGCTGTAGGGTTTGCTTGAGAGGGCGTCTCTCTCAGAAGATCACCGCGCATTAATGAGTGCAATGATTGAAAGGATCTCATCCGCCGAGAGCGGGTTGCATGAGGCCGTCGGAAGTTTACTGACGGGGTTTGAGGTACGCAAAAAATGACATACCTTTTGACAGTTTTGCACGTAGAGTGCGCCCTGTATAGATAGTAGCACCTGAGACTCGGTATGTTGTCGAAAGCGACAGCGTGCCGAGGAACACAATCTCAGTTACAAAATGTCGCCTTTCCTATGCAGGTGGCGGAGCATTCGGTGGCCAGCCGGAGTGATGGAGTTGTCGAACTGAAGCGACAACTCGACGTTGCGGATGCGGACATCGCGCTGGTCAATAAACGACTTGATGAGTCGCAAGGTAGGTGGTGTTTCCGCGGTTACCTGGTAAGGGAGCTGACGCCCACTCCTTAGAACATGTATGCTTGATGCAGATGGTGCCGCTGCTGTGGAAGACCTTCAGGCGGAGCTTGCTCGAGCCAAAGATCAAGCCAGAAAAAGTGATGCGGCTGCCTTGAAGGCAGCGGAGGAGCTAAAAGCCGAAAAGGCTGCTCACTGCTGAAGCAGGGAGGAAATGGCCGTAATGGCCGTGAAATTAAAAGATGTTACCGACCGCTATGAGATTCTTGAAATAGAGCGCCAAGCGGAGCAGGAGGGCCTGAAGAAGGCCACCGCCGAAGCCAAGGATGCTCGTTCTGCACTGCGGGCTATGAAGGAGGAACTGCGTCAGGCCGGAGACATTGCGGCTGGAAATCCCTTTCTGTTGTGGAGGAAGTTCACGGATCCGAAGTATGCTCAGTTGGGCCAGTTGTGGAGTGCGGAGGATCCTTATCTGGATTTGGCGGCAAGTACGGCGGACGCGGTTGTGCATTTCCGAAGTCAGAAGGGTCATGAAATGGAAGAGCTTTTTTGGTCTCAATTCCATAGTCCGGAGCGTCCACTTTCGTTGACCGATCGGTTGGCTGACTGGGCTGAGCTGAATAGATTGTCCAGACTTGCCATGACAGATGTGGTGGCTCATCTGTGGCCGGTAAGGCCCAAGCTGAAGAGTTATTTTGGCTTATTGCAGCAATTCCTTGGGGTGGTGCCGCATATCAAGGCAATGAAGCGGTCGGCATGCATAGAGGGTGCACGGATGGTTCTTGCCCGTGTTAAGACATACTGGGCGGAGATGAATGCCACTGTTGTTGCGTCCCGGGCTTCAGACGAGAGCCGATTACCTACCGAGCACTATTTTGAGGAAGTCCTGCCGGGCGCTCGTTTAATAGAGTCGCAGTGCTCGAAAAATGTCATGTTCAAATGACATGTATGATTTGAGAGATCATATTTATAATGTAACGACTTTTTATACTTGTGCGTTCAAGTATTGAAATGTCTCCTGTGCGGCCGTTAATGTATATGTATTTATAACCTGAAAGATGGCGGTCTTTGGCTTCAGCCCCCACGCACATGGTGCGGGGGTGTTTGCAAAAAAGAGAGCGCATTTTCACACTTAATCCAACGTCTTGGTCCTTTGAAGGAGGTGATAGCATAGCAAACTAGGCAACCGGACTATAATACTTTATCACTTTCACTTAGCCATAGGAGCTCGATGGTGGGGCTATGATATAGCCCCTCGAGGCACCGCGCTCTTCGAACTCAGGGCGTGTGTGTGCCTGACCGGGAAGCGGTCCTTCGTCAAAGCGGAGGAATTCTAAACATTCCAATAGTCGATCGAGTGGTTGACCAGTCTCTCGCTATATCATGACAGTCAGTTTTCGGCTTTCTCTACTGAGGTGCTCGCCCGACCGAACCGGGGCACAATAGCAGTAGTTCTCCTAGTGCCGTGTTAGCCGATAGAGCGGAACGTAAGGCAGCAAAACACAGGAGCCGAGCAAACCCAACATTTGACCAAATACATGATTCGGAGGTGATGCATATAAGGCCTAACTTGAGACGCCGAACACTTCCTAAGGTATTCGGACTTTATGATAACGGGCAAAACAATGCCCTAGCCCCTAGTGTCTAGGTACAGGCGACAATTTCTGACGTGGCCGATGCCAAAACGCCTGCCTCCTCCTCGGTTATGGTAGGAAACCGGGGGATGAGTATCAACAAGAGACAGTAAGAAAGGTTTACGCAGGGTCTTAATCTGAAAAGAATCCTTGCAACGGGTCCCTGCTGCACGTCTGCGCCTGTGTATCCATTGTGCTATATCCTGGACGGGTGTAGCACGTGGTTCGTCTGTAAAAGAGAAGAACTTAGTTTGGAAAAAATATCATGCAAAAAATGTATTTAAAACAGAGTATGATTTGGAAGATGAATAAAATTGAGCTTTATTGGCTCTCATTGTTTATACATGCAGCCCCTTGTAAGGGGGTATGCTGCTGGGAAGCCCCTTGTTTATTTATGCCGGACTCGCCTAACCTTGTCCGAGGTCTAAATGACCTATTTTTAGGGGCTTTGATCAGCAAGGTTGGATTAGTGTGTGGCTGTCAAGGCAGTCTCACGTTTTCCGAGGTCGGGGAACACTCGGAGTTTTCCTTTAATGAGATTATGCCGCGTGGACCGGGCATTTTGAGTGTAAGAGACGCGTAATGCGGTATTGCGTTAAAGCGGGCGAAAGCTTCACGTCCTAGTAGTGCTTGATGGCCACTTTTGAATGGGGCGATATGGAAGATTAGCTTTTTCCGTCGGAAGTTGTCGGGTGAACCGAACACAACTTTTAGTAGTACACAGCCTGTACACTTGGCATAAAGGCCTGGCGTCACTCCTTTGAAGGAAGTGTTGCTATGACGAATTTTGGTAGGGCCTATCCCCATTCTGCGGATGGTGTCCTGGTATAGCAGGTTTATATCGCTTCCGCCATCCATTAGGACTTGTGTGAATTGTAGTCCGTCTATTATGGGATCCAATATCAAAGCAATCCCTCCTGCATTTCAAATACTTCTGGAGTAATCCTGATGGTTGAAAGTAATTGGGTTTGACATCCAATTTCGGGGCTCCGCTTGGGTGGATCGTGCGGCGCGTGTTTTAGTAGTTGCCGCACTATTTATCACATGAAGTGAGTTCACTGTTTCGACTTCTAATGGGAAAGTCTTCTGTTTTCCAGCCTGCTGCTTGTGGGATTCGTCATCGTCTTCACTTGGTGTGTCGAGCCCCTTGTATTCGGTGTTAAATCGGCCGGACTGCTTGAAGACCCAACAATCTCTGTGGGTATGATTTGTAGGCTTCCCGGGGGTACTGTGGATTTGACATATCCTATCCAAAATTTTGTTTAGGTTGGATAGCTCTATACTATTGTCCTTAAGGGGCAGTGTTTTGTTATTCGGCCGAGAGCTTTCGAATCCGGCGTTGATCGCCGTGCTATTTGGGCCGCTTTCCTTATTCCGGCGCTGATCTTTTCTGCATCGTGATTTCCTATTTCCATCCCTGACCTCGGATGTACTCGGGTCGCTGGTGCTGCATCTTGCTAGCCAGCTGTCTTCCCCCGCGCAAAAGCGGGTTATGAGGCTTGTTAGCGCGGCCATTGTTCTTGGTTTTTATTGGCCGAGGTGTCTGGCGAGCCATTCGTCTCGGACATTATGTTTAAAGGCTGCTAAGGCTTCGGCGTCCGGACAGTCGACTATTTGGTTCTTTTTGGTGAGGAACCTGTTCCAGAATTTGCGTGCTGACTCCCCGGGCTGTTGAGTTATGTAGCTTAAATCGTCTGCATCCGGAGGGTGGACATAAGTTCCCTGAAAATTTGCTCGAAATGCATCCTCAAGCTCTTCCCAACTTCCGATGGTATTTTCTGGGAGGCTTTTGAGCCAATGCCGAGCTGGCCCGTTGAGCTTGACGGGTAGGTATTTTATGGCGTGGAGATCATCTCCTCTAGCCATATGTATGTGTAGGATATAATCCTCAATCCAGACTCCGGGGTCTGTTGTTCCGTCATATGCCTCTATGTTTACGGGCTTGAATCCCGCTGGAAATTCATGATCCTGTACCTCGTCGGTGAAACATAGTGGGTGTGCGGCGCCCCTGTATTTAGGTGTGCCGTTATTTTCAAACACTCGGCGGGTTGTGCTGCTTTCTGGAGCTTTCTTTTTTGGCCCATAGATGGACCTGACCGGGCCATCCGTTTTGCGCGGATCCTTATTTGGATCGTGTGCCGGATTATGTGCGGCGCCGCTTGCCGCTCTTAGACTATTATCTGGTCGTCTATCCGGCCAGGCGGCCTCTTTCTTTTTTGACTGTGGGGGCTCTACGGCCTCGTCGTCAAATTCGGGCAATAGCTTGCACTTCGGGTAGCTCTTTTCTTGGTGACTATCGCCGTATTTATCCGCGGTCTTGAGTACTTTGCTCCATCTCATTCTGAGTACATCTTCCGCCGTTTTGAGCTTCCTATTTTGCTTCTTCAAACTCCTTGCAGTGGCGATGAGCCTTCTATGAAGGTTCTTATGCTCCGGTGATGTGTCCGGCGTGAGATCGTCTGGACTATTGTTTTCGCCGGGAATGGGTTGCTCGTCCACTGGTTCGCCCTACTCCACGGCTGGGTCGGTATGGGTGCCGTTGTTATCGAGGCGGGACTTCGGGCGGCGCTTGCGTCGCTGTTTTTGTTGTTTTTCGGGGGAATTATCCTTCGCCGTGTCCCGTTGTTCCTCGTTATCACTTCCTTTTGGTGTATCCACCATGTATACGTCGTGAGTTGAGGTGGCTTTCCAGTGCCCAATAGGCGCTGGTTCTTGGTCGTCTCCGGCATCGTCATCCATACCGTCGATGTCTTCGGAGTCTAAGTTTAGCATGTCGATTAAATCGTCGACAGTGGCTACTAAGTGGGTGGTGGGTGGCCCTTGAATTTCTTCGTCGTCCGCATCCCAACCGTCCTGACCGTAGTCCGACCAGGGCTCTCCTGATAATGAGAGATACTTTAGCGAACTCAGGATGTCGCCAAAATGTGAGTGTTGAAAGATGTCTGCAGCGGTGAACTCCATGATCGGCGCCCCATCGGATTCGATTGAAGGGGGCGTGGGAGGTTCGAAGTCCAGCAAGGAGTCCGGCATCTCGGAGTCACGAGCTTCACAAGGGACAAGGTCAGTATTCGGCTCTATTGCCGTAGAGGTCGCAGCCCCCAAGGCAATGTCTAACCACCCGTCCTCGATCTGCATAGCCGGCTCTGAATCGAGGGTCGGAGCGGACTCATGTGCGGCCTCCAGGGCACTGTCCGGCAGCAGAGCTAAATCATGCCCATCGTGACAGTGTGGCGCGCTCGGCTGTGGCTCGAATCCATTGAAGATCAAGTCTCCGCGGATGTCAGCCATGAAGTTCAGGCTTCCAGATCTGACCTGACGGCCAGGGGCGTAGCTTTCGATCTGCTCCAGATGGCCAAACGAATTGGCACGCAGTGCAAAGCCGCCGAATACGAAGATCTGTCCGGGGAGAAAAGTCTCACCCTGGACCGCGTCGTTGTTGATGATCGAAGGGGCCATCGAGCCTATCGGTGACGACCTAGAGGAACTCTCAATGAAAGCACCAATGTCGGTGTCAAAACCGGCGGATCTCGGGTAGGGGGTCCCGAACTGTGCGTCTAGGCGGATGGTAACAGGAGACAAGGGACATGATGTTTTACCCAGGTTCGGGCCCTCTTGATGGAGGTAAAACCCTACGTCCTGCTTGATTGATATTGATGATGTGGGTATTACAAGAGTAGATCTACCACGAGATCAAGGAGGCTAAACCCTAGAAGCTAGCCTATGGTATGATTGTTGTTATTATGTCGTACGGACTAAAACCATCCGGTTTATATAGACAATGGAGAGGGCTAGGGTTACACAGAGTCGGTTACAATGGTAGGAGATCTACATATCTGTATCGCCAAGCTTGCCTTCCACGCCAAGGAAAGTCCCATCCGGACACGGGACGAAGTCTTCAATCTTGTATCTTCATAGTCTTGGAGTCCGGCCGATGATGATAGTTCGGCTATCCGGACACCCCCTAGTCCAGGACTCCCTCAGTAGGAATGGAATATCTTGGCCTCAACACATGAGTAGGTGGTTCTCTCTCAGAAATGGTAAGTTGGAAGTGTAGGTTTGTTCTTATGGCTCTCTCCACGAATGAAGAGGAGGTGGAGGGGTATATATAAGTAACGCCCCGGATGCAGCTTTCCATATTCGTAACTCCGACTCTTCCCATTTTCGGCTATATGATATTTCCTCCGTGGTTGGGTTTTTGTCTGTTGTTTTGCATTTTGTTCTTGTTATGCATCTCGTCTCTTGTCATCATCTGCACTTCATCTGCATTTCATCTGCATGTTTTTCAAAACTTGCATCCGTTCGTGTTCCGCCGGTTCTCTCCGTTGTCCGTTCGGAGTCCAGACACACTCGCACGCGCCCGCGGCACCTCCGAAATATTATTTTATAAGTGGCATAAAAATGTTCTCGGAATGGGTTGCAACTTGTCGTGCGGTCTTATTATAGTGTAGACAGGCCGCCTGTCAAGTTTCGTCGCATTCGGAGTTCGTTTGACTGCCCAACCGTTAAATATATAACCGCGATATAGTCGGTATATTCGTCGGACGTTTTTGGTCTCCGGAAACTGTCGCCGGGCTGCATTTCTCTTCTCTTCCCTCAGCCCAACCCTCTCGTCACAGCCCACCTAGGCCTGCTTAACCCCCCTCGCGCCCGGAACCGCCCGATCGCGATCGGAGGGCTCCTAAACCCCCCTAAACTCCCCAAACCCTAATCCCTAGGCCTCCCTGCTATATATAGCAGCCTTTCCCCTTCCTTTTCTGTCTAAACCTACCCCCTAGCCTCCTTCCACCTCTGTCCTGCCGCCACCCTCCTCGGGATCCGTGCCCGACCACAGCCCCGCCGCCACTTGGCCTCCTCCCGCGCCGCCACCTCGCCGCCCAGACGCGCCCGCGGCCAACCCGGACGTGCCACGTCGCCCCCAACCAGCATCCACCGCCGCGTCCCGTGAAGCCCACGGGGAGTCCGCCCTGGGCCGCGACCGGGCCCAACCCCGTGCGCCCTGGCCGCCTCGCCCGCTTGCCCGCTCCCTCGCTCGATCCCCTCGCTGCAGCATCGTCCCTGCGCTCCGGCCACCAGGGGCCTCGCCGGAGCAGGAACACCCGACCCCGCCACCTCGCAGCCTCGTCGCCAGCGAGCAACCAGGTCGTCGCCTCCCTCTCTCTCCCGTCTCTCCCTCTGGCATCTCTCTCTCTCAGATCTCTCTCTGCCCTTGCAGGAACCCCGCCGCCGCCGCCAGGAACCTCGTCGCCGGCCTCCTCGTCCTCAAGTCTCGCAGGATCCGGGGTCCCCAGGCCCGGATCTCCCCGTTCCCGCCGGAACCGCCCCACGCCGCCCCGTCCTTGCTTGCTCACCGCCGGCGCCATCTGCGCCGCCACCCTGCCTCGTCCCTGCTCAAGAACGAGGAGCTCGTCGCCTCGCCCGCTCGTGCACGCGTGTGCGCGTGGGCCTCAAGCCGGCCCAGCCCAGCTCCCTCCAGCACGCCCCGGCCCGGTCCACCTCCTCTGCCTGCCCAAGCCTCTCCACCGACCTGGGCCATGGCCCATGGTGAGAACTGCAGCCCCTCCAGATTCGGCCCGATAGTGGTTTTTTTCTCGTTCTGCGAATTTAGCTAATTTCCAGAGATTAATGTTTTACAGAAAACCTCCTAAGCATCGTGCATTTTATATCTCTCAAACTGTGCATCGGATTAAAACAAATTATATATGTAAGATGCTTAGAATTTCATCTAGTTTAATATTTTTCCACTTTCATCCATTTTTAAAATGTTTAAAATGCTGTTTGTGTTAATTTGCTTAAAGGCCATGCTAAAATGCTTTATTTCATAACTAAATAACCGTAGCTCCGAATTTAATAAACTTTATATGTATATGGGGTGGAAAAATGCCTAGATTAACATGGTCCACTTTATTTTCCTGTTTAACAACTCTAAAATTATGTAATAGGCAGATCAGTACCAAAACTAGATTATGGACATGAGGATTTTCCGGACTTGTTGTTTGTTGTTCCGGCCTCACTTAAACTTGCCTAGATAGGTAGATTAATTATGTTTCACCTCTTGCCATGTTTAACAACATTTAATATTGTTGTGTACCTAAACGAGAGAGAACTAAATATGTCAATGTGGTGTTTCGTCAATATGCAACTCGTTGCATATTGAGCTCCACTTAATTGGTAGTATTGTTTGTTGCACTTTGCCATGCCATGCCTTATTAAACCGGACATGCATCATACTTGTTTGTGCATCATGCCATGTTTATGCTTGTGTGTTTACCATGTTGTTTGCTTCTTTCCGGTGTTGCTTCTTAGTTCCGATAATGTCGCGATTGTGAGGATTCGTTCGACTACTCCGGTTCGTCTTCTTCATGGACTCGTTCTTCTTCCTTGCGGGATTTCAGGCAAGATGACCGCTACCCTGGATCTCACTACTATCATTGCTATGCTAGTTGCTTCGTTCTATTGCTATGCTGTGCTACCTATCACTTGTTCTTCAAGCCTTCCCAAATTGCCATGTCAGCCTCTAACCTTTGACACCTTTCCTATGCAAACCGTTGCTTGGCTATGTTACCGCTTTGCTCAGCCCCTCTTATAGCGTTGCTAGTTGCAGGTGAAGTTGAAGATTTCTCCATGGTGGACAGGATTTTGGTTGGGATATCACAATATCTCTTATATTATTAATGCATCTATATACTTGGTAAAGGGTGGAAGACTCGGCCTTTTTCCTAGTATTTTGTTCCACTCTTGCCACCCTAGTTTCCGTCATACCGGTGTTATGTTCCTGGATTTTGCGTTCCTTACACGGTCGGGTGATTTATGGGACCCCCTTGACAGTTCGCTTTGAATAAAACTCCTCCAGCAAGGCCCAACCTTGGTTTTACCATTTTCCTCACCACCACCTACCCCTTTCCCTTGGGTTGGCCAACCCGAGGGTCATCTTTATTTTAGCCCCCCCGGGCCAGTGCTTGTCTAAGTGTTGGTCCGAACTGAGTAGACTGCGGGGCCACCTCGGGGCAACTCGAGGGCTGGTTTTACTCGTAGGATGTCTCATCCGGTGTTGCCCTGAGAACGAGATATGTGCAGCTCCTATCGGGATTGTTGGCGCATCGGGCGGCTTTGCTGGTCTTGTTTTACCATTGTCGAAATGTCTTGTAAACCGGGATTCCGAGTCTGATCGAGTCTTCCTGGGAGAAGGTCCTTCGTTGATCGCGAGAGCTTGTCATGGGCTAAGTTGGGACACCCCTGCAGGGTATAATCTTTCGAAAGCCGTGCCTACGGTTATAGGCAGATGGGAATTTGTTAATGTCCGGTTGTAGATAACTTGACACCAGATCCGAATTAAAATGCATCAACCGCGTGTGTAGCCGTGATGGTCTCTTTTCGGCGGAGTCCGGAAAGTTAACACGGTTTCTGGGTTATGTTTGACGTAAGTAGGAGTTCAGGATCACTTCTTGATCATTGCTAGCTTCACGACCGTTCCGCTTGCTCTCTTCTCGCTCTTATTTGCGTATGTTAGCCACCATATATGCTTAGTCGCTGCTGCAATCTCACCACTTTACCCCTTCCTTTCCTTTAAGCTTTGCTAGTCTTGATACCCATGGTAATGGGATTGCTGAGTCCTCGTGGCTCACAGATTACTACAACAACAGTTGCAGGTACAGGTTTTGCGATGATCATGACGCGAGAGCGATGCTTGCTTGCGTTGAGTTCTTCTTCTGCTTCTTCTTTGATCAGGGGATAGGTTCCAGGTCGGCAGCCTGGGCTAGCAGGGTGGATGTCGTTTGAGTTTCTGTTTTTGTTTCATCCGTAGTCGGATGATGCTCTATTGTATTGTGATGTTGTATTCATGTGGCATTCTATGCCTCTTGTATGTATCCCCATATATTATGTAATGTTGATGTAATGATATCCACCTTGCAAAAGCGTTTCAACATGCGGGTCTATCCTTGGTGGGACCTTTGAGTTCCTTTTGGATAGGGTCGCATATTGGGCGGGACAATATAGCTTCCACACAAAATCTAACCGTTACACACAATTTACCAATCTCGGTGGGACCGAATCAACAAACTCGGTCAGACCGATTTAGTAAACCTAGTGACCGTTAGGGTTTTCGGTGGGACCGACATGCAACTCGGTAGGACCGATATGATTAGGGTTAGGGCATAACGTAATCTCGGTGAGACCGATTACACAAAATCGGTGAGACCGATTTTGGTAATAAGCTAACCAGAGAGTTGGTCAGGTAAACTCGGTGGGACCGGTTCCCTCATTTCGGTGAGACTGAAATGTTTTGAAAAGGAAACAGAGAGTTTACATTGCAATCTCGGTGGGACCGATCGCTCATCTCGGTGGTACCGAAACGTTACGAAGGGAAACAGAGAGATTACAATCCCATCTCGGTGAGACCGAGATCCTGATCGGTGAGACCGATTTGCCTAGGGTTTGTGGCAGTGGCTATGACATCTGAACTCAGTGGCTTCGGGTAGAAAGAATTGGTGGAGCCGAGTTTGACTTTTGGTTTGGGTCATATGTGGATATGAGAAAGTAGTTGAGGGTTTTTGGAGCATATCACTAAGCACTGTGGAGCAAGAAACTCATTAAGCAACACCTCATCCCTCCTTGATAGTATTGGCTTTCATATACACTCAATGTGATCTTGGATCACTAAAATATAAAATGTAGAGTCTTGAGCTTTTGAGCTTGAGCCAATTCTTTTATCCTTAGTATTTTGAGGGATCCACTTTCCTTATCCATGCCATGCCATTCATTGAGCTTTTCCCGAAATGTTCATCTTGGAATGATGTTAGCTCAATGAGCTATATGTTGTTAGGAATTACCAAAACCACCTAGGGATAGTTGCACTTTCATGGTCCTGTTCATTGGGAGGGGTGTGGCGTACCGCAAAACGGGACTCCACAGGTACTATTCATCTCCACCATCGACCTCCTCCAGCCTCACGGGCTACTATTCATCCACCGTCGACCTCCTCCAGCCTCCACGGTCTGTTGTTCATCCAGCCTCCACCGCGCGCTACTCCACCGGCTACTGTTCAACCACCCCTCCATGGGCTCCTGTTCAACCACCCCTCCACGGGCACACCTCCATCATCTACTGTTCATCCAGCCCTCCATGGGGTCGCCCTATTCATACAGCCCTCCACGGGGTCCTGTTCATCTAGCCCCAACCGGCTCGATCCATCGAGGTCCTGTTCATCCAGAGGCAACGCCATGGGGTCCTGTTCATCCACCTCCACCACTCACTGTTCATCCACCCTCCCGAAACACTCACTGTTCATCCAGAGGCATCATCGATCGGCTTCAGTTAGCAGAAGTAGCGAAGGAATTGCTTGATCGGGTTCAGTTAATAGCCATCGATCGATCGCTCGGGTTTATTAACACGTAGCCTGAAGTGCAATCGCTTGGGTTCAGTTAGAGCCAACACCTCGCTCGGGTTCAGTTAGAGCCAATGCCTCGCACACACGGGCGTACGTGTACGAGAGAAACACGCATCGCTCGGCCCCCGACCACCCACCATAACCAGGAACTCACCAAAATTTTCCTCGCCCTCGCTTCTACCACGGTTTTTTCCGTCATGGACGGCCCAAAGAATGTCATGAAGCTGCGTCTCTGGCCCGCACAGGACGAAAAGCCCATTTTCTGTCATGATTTTTCTTCATAGAAGTAGGATCCCACCACATCTATGATGATACCGGGTTTTGTCACAATTATCGTCATAGAAGTGTCATAAGTATGACAGAAAAAAATTTGTTCGGCCCAAAATGTCTCGGATGTGTCTTTTTTTGTAGTGCACAGATCAAAGTTACCCTTTTCGGTGTGCTGAGGAGGGTCCTCAAGGTGCCACTGGTTAGCAATCTCGTCCGGATCCCACTGATAAACAGACTGTTGATAAGGGTCAAGTTGTGGCTCCGGCTCATCCTCTGGAGCAGGTGTCGCGCTCAAGTATGCATGAATGTCCTACGGCAAAATGAGGTACTTGCATGAAAATATGTTAAACATAGAGGGCACAGACAAGGTAATAATCTCACAATAATTTTTATCAAATATCAATTTGTACTTAAGCAGTTTCTTCTTATTTTTAATAATAAAATCATGCACTACCGTACTCTTATAATCTAGAGAAACAGAGGGCAGCAACTTTTCTTCTTTCTCATAATGCCTAATAGGTATACTAAAGTGTGCAGCAAGGCGCGAAGAAAAGATACCACCGAAGATGGGGCCCTTTGTACGGTTCAGACTTAATCGCTTAGCAATGACATCACCTAAATTGAAAGTTGTATCATGAAACAAAGCATGGCACAAAATAACAATATCAGGAGCACTAAGATTTCCACTATTCCTGCGACCAATTAAACATCTACTAGCAAATATTGCAAAGTAATGTAAAACAGGAAAAAGTATGCTAGTAATTTTTGCACCTGGAACTTTCGTCGTTTCCCCTACAACAATCATGTCAATAAACCCCTCCACATAATTACGGTGTGGTTCCTATATTTTGCCCTCAAAGGGTATCTTGCAGACCCGACAAAAATCATATAATGACATCTCCTTAACCTCATCATATAAATGAAACTCCATTGAAGGTGGTGATTTCCTAGCATGAAAGTAAAATTTTTGCATGAAAATATTAGTGAGTAGGAGATACTGTTTGCGCTGGTCGTGGAGGAAGTCGGTGAAGCCTGCATTCTCCGCCAAATGATAAAAATCATCATGAACCCCGGCTGCCTTCAAGAACTCATCACACGGCCATTCACACGGCCGAACCTCCGTAGTGCGAGGGAGATTATATTTGGGCTTCTTATTTTCCTCACTTTCCTTATCCTTCGAGCTTCGGCTCGAAGAGCCCCTCAACAATCTCTTCATCATTTTCTTTCTCTGAAAATTCCTCAAAATTTTTAATGACTCAAAATAAAAGTGAACCAAACTCAACAAAATTGACAGCAACTACTCCCACAAGTGCCTAGAGGCTATATCATGCATTAGAACTACATTTGACCATATAAATTTGACATGCAAGCTCAAGAACAGGGTCACCTTAGCAGCAAAAATTTGCAGTAAATAAAGCACTACAACAAAAACTAATTGGACCATTGGAGGAGTCACATACCGAAGAACAATCCCCCAAAACAGTTTCGTGAATGAAGCTTTGAGCAAGGAGATCGAAAATTGCAGCAAAACGAGCTAGAACACGAGTTTGAGCTGTGTGGTAATTTTTTCTAGAGGAAGACGAAGTGTGTGGGTGCAGGAATAAGTGGAGGGGGACACATGGGTCCCACAAGGCAGGGGCGCGCCCAGGGGTGGGCGCGCCCTGGACCCTCGTGGTCAGGTGGTGTGGCCCCCTGATGTGTTCTTAGTGCCAAATATTCTTAAATATTCTACAAAAAATCATATTTCATTTGCGGGACATTTGGAGAACTTTTATTTTTGGGGTATTTTTTATTGCAAGGATAAATCAGAAAAAAGACAGAAAAATACTATTTTTGCTTTATTTAATCTAAATAATAGAAAGTATAATGAGGGTACAGAGAGTTGTGCTTTCTAACTTCATCCATCTCATGCTCATCAAAATGAATCCACTAACAAGGTTGATCAAGTCTTGTTAACAAACTCTTTCCGAATAACATGAAACCGAAGAATTTCGAATAACACTAGGTTACCTCAACGGGGATATGCACGTCCCCAACAATAAGAATATCATATTTCTTCTTGACAATAGGAAGAGGAAATTTAAAACCTCCAATAGTAATCGTCGAATTTTTTCCAATACAATTGATACTGTGGACTTGAGGTTGTTTCCTCGGTAAGTGTACCCTATGCTCATTACCATTAACATGAAAAGTGACATTGCCTTTGTTGAAATCAATAACAGCCCCTACAGTATTCAAAAAGGGTCTACCAAGGATAATCGACATACTATCATCCTCGGGAATATCAAGAATAACAAAGTCCGTTAAGATAGTAATGTTTGCAACCACAACAGGCACATCCTCACAAATACCTACAGGTATAGTAGTTGATTTATTGGCCATTTGCAAAGATATTTCAGTAAGTGTCAACTTATTCAAATCAAGTCTCAGGCTTGATCGACTCTCAGGCTTGATCTTGATGTGGTGGTGTAGAGATGACTCCTTGGACGAAGACTTCAGTTGATGTGGATGGAGCTGGAGGTGTAGGTGCTGAAGCTGGTTGCACTGGAGCTGTAGGACTTGTAGCTGGTGCAGATGAAGTGGCTCTGGTGTCTGTCACTGGCACTGCAGTTGATCCTTGAGCTCTAGGCATTCCGGCAAATGCATCTGTGGTTGTCTTGCCCTTCCTCTCCCGCATATCATCCTGAAGCTTCTCAACAACAGACTGGATCTTAGTTACCTTCACATCCAAGTCATAGAACTTCTGCTCCATGATCCTCTCCAGGCTCTCCTGGTTTTGAGTCAAGGTGGCCAGCCCTTTCTCAATCCTTAGAGTGGATGCAATCAAGTAGCCTAGTTGATCTTGTTTGCTCTTCAAAAAGTACTGAGATGCCTCTTCCATTGTTGGCATCTTGGTAGCCTTCTCTGTCCTTGCCTTCTCCTTCTTTGCTTGAGCATGCACAGAAGATGGTTCATCTTCATCCATGACCACTTCCTTGTCCTCAAAATCTGGATAGATAGCAAAGTGTTCCTTATCCAACAAGTATGTGCCTGTGCCCATCTTGAAGTTAATCAGCTCCTGGATTTGTGGGGCATACCCACAGCTTCTCTTCTGGTCAGCTGTTGTCCTCTTGATAGTCTCAACTATGAGGCTCATGACCTTGAAATTTTGAGGCACATCAAATATGTGTAGCAGATTGATTGCATGGCCTCTGATCATGTTCTGGTCACCTGACTTGGGCAAGAGTGTGTGCCTGAGGATCCAGTTGATGGTTGGCAGTCCTGATAGAAGGAAATGTACAGACCCAAACTTATGAGTTTCAAGAGCTTTATCTGGGATCTCCTTGTACATGTGTGCCATAGAATTGTGATCCTTCTTCTTCTTGGCATAGACATCCAAGTCATCTTCACTATCCTTTGGGGCATTAATCAGATTTCCCATTTTTCAATTGTAGACTGGTACCTTGTACCTTCAGACATCCATACCATCCTGCCATCTGGATAGAAGTGTGCTGTGGAGTAGAATTGCATTATGAGCTCATCATTCCACTTTGTGAACTTCTGCCCAACAAAGTCTGCAACTCCACAAGCACTGAAGCTATCATACACACTAGGATAGAGTTCCTCATTCTCCTTGATGTATTTCCAATCCACCCACCTCATGTCACACACAATTGGCTTTTTGTCCAGCAGCACAGTCTCATAGAAATCTTGCTGTTCCTTAGTGTGGAACCTGTAGTCAACAGCAGTCCTTCTCCTGAATGCATAAGGATCAGACAATCTCCACTGTCTAAGTCTTGCATCCTTCCTCAGCTTCATGT
Organism: Triticum dicoccoides; assembly: GCF_002162155.2. Classification (NCBI taxonomy): domain Eukaryota; kingdom Viridiplantae; phylum Streptophyta; class Magnoliopsida; order Poales; family Poaceae; genus Triticum; species Triticum dicoccoides. The sequence goes on along the minus strand of NC_041389.1, from coordinate 92,405,248 downwards.
CCTCAGCCACAGGATGAGCATCATTGTGGTCTGGAATCTTAGGTTTCAGCTTTCTCAGAACTTGTCCTTCATCTTCTTCTTCAGCAGAAACTTCAGGCACTGGGGCCTTGTTCTTCTCAGCAGCTGGTATGCTTCTGGTATTCCTCTTAGGTGTAGTCTTGGGCTTTGAGGCAGCTTTGGGTGCTTCTTTGGGCTTTGATGATGCAGCCCCTGACCTAATAGCATCACCCATAAGCTTTTGAGCCTTGGGTGCTGGTGCAGCAGCCTCTCCTTCCTCTTCCTCTTCCATCATGGAAGGTTGTCCAACAACTCTGGCCATGGTCTTCTTGACCCTTTCCTTCCTCTTCTTCCCTTCTGCAGTAGCCTCTTTGGGATCAGATGTCTCTGGTACTTGAGTAGAGGCTCTGGCTTTAGACATGGGAGTTCTCTTTGCAGGCACTTTGATCTTCATACTAGGCTTAGTGGTTGCAGCTGTGCCATATTCCTTTCTGAGCACTTTCTTCTTGGAAGTGGCCTCATCCTCAACTGCCACATAGTCTTCATCCTCAGATTCTGAGGTTTTCTTCTTTCTGGCCCTGGTGGCAGCTTCGGGCAAGTTGCTTGGGGTGCTCCTGCTGCCATCATCTAAGGTGCTAGAGGGACTAGTTCCCTCACTCATGTGAATCTGCTCCTCTGACTGGTTCTGGCTGTCACTTTGATCAGGCATATTGAAAATACTGACTGTACACCCTGTGAATAGATATAGATGAGATAGAGTGGATGAGCATCACAAAATGCAGAGGTTTTTGCAAAAGAATGATTCAAAAACTTAGTTTTACTTTTCCACAGAAAGCATTTCGGATCAACCGATTTGCAAACTCGGTGATACCGAAGCAACTTTTGGGACCTAAACTAGTGAACTCGGTCAGACGAGTCACAGTTTGTTGGCACCGAGACTGCTAGGGTTTCACAAAGTCCTGAACTCGGTCACACCGATTTGCAATTCTCGGTGAGACCGAGAATAACTTGTGCAATGGCCTTAGCCGAATCGGTGGAACCAAGTTCTACAACTCGGTGGGTCCAAGATGGTTTCGACGCAAACCTAACCCTAAATTTTCAATTCACTTCTAATCTAAGGATTGTTTTGACTGGATAGAATTGTTTCAATCGTGGCAAGAATCATGATGAACACAATGTGCTAGGAATCAGACGGGGATAGCACTGTGATCGAGTCCATACCCTAGCTTGGCGATGAACTCGCTACGGCGGCAACGGCGGGGTTGAATTACGTTGACGGCGGTGGAAACCAGCGACTGGAGGCGGCTGACGACGAAGTCGACGATCCAGAGACCGTGGAGGCAGAGCGAGCTATGCGCGGGCGAAGGGGTTTGGAGGAAATTTTCCAAATTTTTGCCCGTGAGTATATATAGCCCGACCCTGTCGGTGTGACCGAGTGGAACAACTCGGTGGCACCGAGATGCATAACTGTTGACAGTTACAACAACTTGGTGAGACCGAAAAGTTCAAATCGGTTGCACCGAGATTGAAAACCTAGATCGACTTAGTGATCTCGGTATGACCGAAATGGAAGAATCGGTCAGAACGAAACACACAAAGAGGTTTTGGAAGTTTAAGTCTATGACGAATCGGGGACTCCGAGTGCTCCTCACACAGAGTGGTTCGAATCTGACTTGATCAAATTTTGTGATGTAGCATGAATAGAGTTTGAGACAAGAAAAGCATAGATAGCTAGAGAAGGTTCTTAGGCATTCTTGTTCATCCACTTGGCAAAAGAAAAAGAAACCAATCAGTCAAAGCAACAAGTGGATGTCCTCGAATGAGTTAAATATGCAACCAACATGCTCACACAATAAAATGGCAAATGAAATATGTGACAAAGCATGCACAACCAATTCTGGCAATGACTAGGTCATCTATATATGAGTATATTGACTTAGGAGTCAAATGAGAACATTTGATCACAGGTCATACTCATCGTTTAAGCTCAAGTGGGGTTACCGGTTTTACATAATGCATTGATGTGTTCACACCATTAGAGTTGCTTTGACTCAATTCTTAGAGTTAAGCTCCCCCTAGATGTGATATCCCCCCTTAGAGGGATGAACTAACCTTGGGTTTTGTCGATGATGACTTCATGTAGGTGTTGAAGATGTGGATGCTCAATGTTGATGAAGATCATTTGGAGCAATCCTTTGGAGTGAGTTGCACTTTCAATTCGTACACAGGTTTGTCCCACAAGGAACAAACAAGGATATCCATAGACATAGAGTGATGCACACTTACGATGATGTCCATGAAAGCATTAGGTTACCTTGTCCCTTGTCTTACCAACAAGAGGGTTTGTGACTGCTTGAACTAGTGCAAGATGTGGAAGTTGATTGCACTTGTTGTTGCCAAAATGATATGAGTGAAGTATGTTGGCGGATTCACCCTCAAGAACTCTCTAGTTCTTCTTCTTCGGGATCCACATCATCTTGATGGGAATCCTTGGAGTTGTAGTCGTACTTGATGAAGTAGAACTTGACGTTGTCTTGGGAACCCACTTGACCAAGGCCTTAGGAGCTTCTTCAAATGCATCAATCTCCTCTTGAAGCGTGTCCTTGCCTTTTTTCTTGTGGTCTTGTGGTGGAAGATCATCTTGAGCTTGTGTTCCCTTGAAGGAAGTAGGATCATACTTCTCTTGTTATGGAACAAACTTCGTCTTGGGATATTGATCTTCTTCCCACTCAACTCCATTGGCATTAAACTTTCGTTCAAAACCAACACCTTGGTTCTTCCGGTGCCTTCCTTGCTTGCGTACAATTTCCTAAAATTGCTTACTCCTGGCAAGGCTCTTGTAAACACCTTTATTTATAATTCCCTTCAATAAGCTATTTTCTTGCTCAAGTGTAACTTGGCTAAGAGAATCATTAGTGAAATCAAGAGAACTACTAGAAGCAACAATGTTGGATTTAGCATGATGATTGTTACTACTAGAGGAAGAATCTTTCTTGTTCTTGTTAATGGACTTGACTTTAGGCATGTAAGTAGATAATAGTAAACGCTTGGCAATGTAAGAAGAACTTTTCTTACGGAGATCATCATTGATTGCCTTTAAGAACTCATGCTCTTGCTCAAGGTTGAGCTTTTCAAAGTGTAACTTCTCATGAGCCCTTAAAAGTTCTCGATGATCTTCTAAGATAGTTTCACGAGCTAACTTAAGAGTGTTTAGTTCTTTAGTTAGAAGCTCAATCTTCTCCTTATCATTGTCATTCGTTTTATCTTGATTAGCATGATTAATTGATGTTTCATCATGATATTCATCACTAGAGTTGTCAACAAGTAAATCATCATCACCTAGCAAGTCATCTTCATCACTATTCAAATCAACATACTCGGGGTGTGTTACCTTAGGGCCTTTAGCCATGTAGAATCTCCCAAGTCCTTCATTTGGTGAATCAAATATGTCGTAGGAGTTGGTTGACACAAGTGCTAGACCGGCAACACCTTCATCTTGAGTATGTTCGGAGTCGGAGTGATAGCTTCTCTCGTAGTGATGTTCAAAGTCGGAACCAGATACCCATTCACCAACATGAGCTTGATGTCTTCGTTTTGTGTAGCTCCTTGATGACTTATCCTTCCTTTCCGAATCCTTGCTTCTCCGGGATGTTCTTCGTTCATAACGATCATCTCTACTCCTTCTCTCTCTTGGCGGTGATTATTCTCTTCTACTTCTTCTCTTGGGAGAATCTTCTCTTCTTTTGTAGGGTGCCGTACACTCATTGGAATAGTTTCCGGGTCTCACACAATTGTAGCAATTTCACTCTCGATTAGAAGATCTTTTGTCATTGTAGGACCTTGACTTAGAGCTTCTCTCTTTGCTTCTACTCTTGTAGAATTTGTTGAAGTTCTTCACCATTAAGCTCAATTCTTCATTGAAGGTTTGTTTCTCACTTTATTATGTAGGGGCTTCACATGAGGCTTTGTAAGCACCACTTGACTTGTTGTGAAGTTCCTCCTTATCCTTGAGTGACATCTCATGAGCAAAAGTTCTTCCAATGACCTCTGTTGGCTTGAGATTCTTGTAATTGGGCATCATTTGGATCAATGTGCACACGATATCATATTTTCCATCCAATGCTCTTAGGATCTTCTTGATGATGAATCTGTCGGTCATCTCTTCACTTCCTAAGCCCGCAATCTCATTTGTGATAAGAGCAAGCCTAGAGTACATTTCAGCGACACCTTCACCATTCTTCATTTTGAACTTGTCAAGTTGACTTTGGAGCACATCCAATTTGGATTCTTTGACGGAGGCGGTACCTTCATGCATATCAATCAAAGTATCCCAAATTTCCTTTGAAGAGGTTTTCACAAGCTTGAGCGTTGTATTGCAACATCTTCAACTCATCCGCGCTAGCTTCATGGTTCGGTTCTCTCCCATCAAAGAATTCACCTTGCAAGCCAATACACATAATAGCCCAAACGGCGGGGTTATGTCCGAGAATATGCATTTTCATCTTATGCTTCCAACTAGCAAAATTCGTACCATCAAAGTAAGGACCTCTACAGTGATAATTTTCCTCGCTAGACGCCATACTCTCCTAGGTTGTGAAACCAAGGCTATGACCACCAAAAGCTATGGAAATCAAGGCAAATGGAGATCAAAGCTCTGATACCACTTGTAGGATTGGAAGTATGTCTAGAGGGGGGGTGTTTAGACTACTTGACTAATTAAAAACTTAACCTTTTCCCAATTTTAGTCTTTGGCAGATTTTAGCTATCTTAGCACAAGTCAAGCAATCTTCACACAATTCAAGCAAGCATGCAAAGAGTATATGAGCAGCGGAAAGTAAAGCATGCAACTTGCAAGAATGTAAAGGGAAGGGTTTGGAGAATTCAAACGCAATTGGAGACACAGATGTTTTTGTCGTGGTTCCGATAGGTGGTGCTATCGTACATCCACGCTGATGGAGACTTCAACCCACGAAGGGTAACGGCTGCGCGAGTCCATGAAGGGATCCACCCAAGAAGGGTCCACGAAGAAGCAACCTTGTCTATCCCACCATGGCCGTCTCCCATGAAGGACTTGCCTCACTAGCGGTAGATCTTCACGAAGTAGGCGATCTCCTTGCCCTTACAAACTCCTTGGTTCAACTCCACAATCTTGTCGGAGTCTCCCAAGTGACACCCACAATCTTGTCGGAGGCTCCCTGGACCCTCGTGGTCAGGTGGTGTGGCCCCCTGATGTGTTCTTAGTGCCAAATATTCTTAAATATCTTACAAAAAAATCATATTTCATTTGCGGGACATTTGGAGAAGTTTTATTTTCGGGGTATTTTTTATTGCAAGGATAAATCAGAAAACAGATAGAAAAATACTAATTTTTCTTTATTTAATCTAAATAACAGAAAGTATAATGAGGGTACAGAGAGTTGTGCTTTCTAACTTCATCCATCTCATGCTCATCAAAAGGAATCCACTAACAAGGTTGTTCAAGTCTTGTTAACAAATTCTTTCCGAATAACATGAAACCAGAGAATTTCGGATAACACTAGGTTACCTCAACGGGGATATGCACGTCCCCAACAATAAGAATATCATATTTCTTCTTGACAGTAGGAAGAGGAAATTTAAAACCTCCAATAGTAATCGTTGAAATTTTCCAATACAATTGATACTGTGGACTTGAGGTTGTTTCCTCGGAAAGTGTACCGTATGCTCATTACCATTAACATGAAAAGTGACATTGCCTTTGTCGCAAACAATAACAGCCCCTGCAGTATTCAAAAAGGGTCTACCAAGGATAATCGACATACTATCATCCTCGGGAATATCAAGAATAACAAAGTCTGTTATGATAGTAACGTTTGCAACCACAACAGGCACATCCTCACAAATATCTACAGGTATAGCAGTTGATTCATCGTCCATTTGCAAAGATATTTTAGTAAGTGTCAACTTATTCAAATCAAGTCTACGATATAAAGAGAGAGGCATAACACTAACACCGGCTCCAAGATCACATAAAGCAGTTTTAACATAGTTTCTCTTAATGGAGCGTGGTATAGTTGGTACTCCTGGATCTCCTAGTGTCTTTGGTATTCCACCTTTAAAAGTATAATTAGGAAGCATGGTGGAAATTTCAGCTTCCGGTATCTTTCTTTTATTTGTCACAATATCTTTCTTGTACTTAGCATAAGGATTCATTTTAAGCATATCAGTCAAACGCATACGCAAAAAGATAGGTGTAATCATTTCAGCAAAGCACTCAAAATCCTCATCATCCTCTTTCTTGGATGGTTTAGGAGGAAAAGGCATGGGTTTCTGAACCCATGGTTCTCTTTCTTTATCGTGCTTCCTAGCAACGAAGTCTCTCTTATCATAATGTTGATTCTTTGATTGTGGGTTATCAAGATCAACAACAGGTTCAACCTCTACATCATTTTTATTGCTAGGTTGAGCATCAACATGAACATCATCATTAACATCATCACTGGGTTCATGTTCATTACCAGATTGTGTTTCAGCATCAGAAATAGAAATATCATTGGGATTCTCAGGTGTGTCAACAACAGGTTCACTAGAAGCATGCAAAGTCCTATCATTTTTCTTGTTCTTTTTAGAAGGACTAGGTGCATCAACATTATTTCTCTGAGAATCTTGCCCAATTATCTTAGGGTGGCCCTCAGGATACAAAGGTTCTTGAGTCATTCTACCACCTCTAGTCACAACTCTAACAGCATTATCATTTTTCTTATTATTTAATTCATTGAGCAAATCATTTTGTGCTTTAAGCACTTGTTCTGCTTGAGTGGTAACCATGGAAGCATGTTTACTAATAAGTTTAAGTTCACTTTTAACTCTAGACATACAATCACTCAAGTGTTCAATCATATAAGCATTGCGTTTCAATTGTCTACCAACATAAGCATTGAAGTTTTCTTGTTTAATAATAAAATTATCAAACTCATCCAGGCATTGACTAGCAGACTTATAACGAGGAATATCACCTTCATCAAATCTATAGAGAGAATTTACCTTTACTACCTGTGTCAGGTTATCAACACCATGTATTTCTTCAATAGGCGGTAAATTCTTAACATCTTCAACTTTAATACCCTTTTCTTTCATAGATTTCTTTGCCTCTTGCATATCTTCAGGACTATTCTTCGGAGTTGGCTTAGGAGTTGGTTCAGGAAGTGTCCAATTGTTTTCATTAGTCAACATATTATTCAATAACAATTCAGCTCGACCAACAGTTCTTTCCCTAAAAACACAACCAGCACAACTATCGAGGTGGTCTCTGGAAGCATCGGTTAGTCCATTATAAAAGATATCAAGTATTTCACTTTTCTTGAGAGGATGATCACGCAAGGCATTAAGTAATAGGAGAAGCCTCCCCCAAGCTTGTGGGAGACTCTCTTCTTCAATTTGGACAAATTATATATTTCCCTTAAAGCAGCTTGTTTCTTATGAGCGGGGAAATATTTAGCAGAAAAGTAATAAATAATATCCTGGGGACTACGCACACAACTAGGATCAAGAGAATTAAAACATATTTTAGCATCACCCTTTAATGAGAATGGAAATAACTTAAGGATATGGTAGTAACGAATTTTTTCCTTGTGAGTGAATAGGGTGGCTATATCATTCAATTTGGTAAGATGTGCCACAACAGTTTCAGATTCATAGCCATAAAAAGGATCAGATTCAACCAAATTAATTAGCTCATGATCGACAGAGAAATCATAATCCTTATCTGTTGGGGATATAACTACTCAGCGTAAACCGCCCAGGAGGGGCCGGTTCACCTTCAATTATATTGAAGCCCATGAAGACCCAGAAGATGGCGCTTTACTCATGAAGCTTAGAGGCCCGGAGCCCGAAGGCGGATTAGGGCCCATAGTGGTAAACCGCCATGGTTATGTAACTTGTATTGTAAGTTAGGGAAGGAGAGACCGAGCCGGACACTTGTATGAGTCGGCCTCGGGACTCTATAGACCGGCCGAGCGTCAACCTATGTATATAAAGGGATGACCTGGCAGCGGTTCAGGGACAAGAAACAACAACTCAAGACTCAGGCAAGGTGTATTTGCTCCCTGGTCCTCGAAACCCAATCAATTCCATCACAACTAGACGTAGGCTTTTACCTTCATCGAAGGGGCCGAACTAGTATAAAACTCCCGTGTCCCTTGTCCGGTTTAACCCCTTCAAGCTAACCCGTCGCGATGGCTCCACGACTAGGTCCTTTCACGAGGACATCTGACGTGTTAATTCCACGACAGTTGGCGCCTACCTTGGGGCTATCGCACGATGGTTTCGAGTTCTTGAAGGGCAGTTTTGAAGGACTCAAAGGCTATGTGGTTGGCCGGATGACCAAGACTCATGGTGGCAAGCTCTACATCGACGATGAAGGATGGGGCCCCGAGGCCGGCTCAATCGAGTACGGGTACCGGGTCCCCTTCGACGGAATTCATGTCTTCATCGGCAAGATCGGCGAACCAGGCCCTGAGCCAGACATCTGCACCGACCTTGTCGAGACGGCTCAGCATGCGAGTCCTGCCCAGGTTAAGACTGCCATGAAGCGTGCTTTCGTAGGATGTGTCCATGGGATCAGATCTGAACCGGTGTCTGAAGGCGAGACGGCTGTTTATTCCGACGGCGAGTCATCCACTGGTGAAACCGAGTCCCTATACCAAATTCATAATGGCATGTTCGAAGGGTAGTCCGATGGCAACAGTATTCCGGACCTCCTTGAACCGCCAAGTCGGGTTGCTGTTTTCTTGGCCGGAACACAACCCACTTTGCAGTCTTTATCTACAGCAGCAACGAATTCCGGATCAGCGGCCGCGGAAGGAGGCCCGATGCGCCGACCGGCTCAAGTCCTCTCCGGTTTGATGGATGCCTGGGTGACCTTGTTAACCACGACAGTTACCCCGGAGACGCAGGATCAACACAATGCGGATGTTGCAAAGCTGAAGGACTAGATAACGTAGGCTAAGGAGGACCTGGCAACTGAGGATGCTAGGATGGTTGAAGAATGGGCTGCTTTGGATGCCCAGTCACAGCAGATACAGGCGCAGAATTACCGGCCCATGTTTGATCAGAATGCCTCAAATGACGTAATGCGAAGGAAGTACCGATCGCGTATGCTGCCGGTCTTTGAAGGACTGAATCTCTTTAATACGCCGGGGGCTGGGCCGAGTAATCCGGCGGCCGCAAACCGGACCGATGCACCTAGGGCCGCACCGGATCAACCACGGATGATGGAACCACCTCGACGAACGGATAACCGACCGCCATACGTGTCAACACCACTGGGTCACTTTTCGAGCCCTTTGGATAACATGATTGCTGCAGCATCTCGCATGACAGCTATTCCGATGGAGGGCGACTCACTGGCAGCAGTTGAGACGCGGCGGGCCAGGGATCTTCTTCAAACCGCGGTGGTGCAGCAGCAGGCTTATTCCTATAGCCGAGATAGAATTCATTCGACCCCCCGTCCGAGCAAAAGCTATAGCAGGCACATGGATGAACCGGAAGTGTCTAGCAGTGCGTGGTGCCGTAATGTCCCTCAAGGACCCTGTCGGTGTCAAAACCGGCGGATCTCGGGTAGGGGGTCCCGAACTGTGCGTCTAGGGGGATGGTAACAGGAGACAAGGGACACGATGTTTTACCCAGGTTCGGGCCCTCTTGATGGAGGTAAAACCCTATGTCCTGCTTGATTGATATTGATATTGTGGATGTTTACAAGAGTGGATCTACCACGAGATCAAGGAGGCTAAACCCTAGAAGCTAGCCTATGGTATGATTGTAATGGTTGTTGTTGTGTCCTACGGACTAGAGCCATCCGGTTTATATAGACACCGAAGAGGGCTAGGGTTACATAGAGTCAGTTACAATGGTAGGAGATCTACGTATCCGTATCGCCAAGCTTTCCTTCCACGCCAAGGAAAGTCCCACCCGGACACGGGGCGAAGTCTTCAATCTTGTATCTTCATAGTCTTGGAGTCCGGTCGATGATGATAGTCCGGCCGATGATAGTTCGGCTGATGATGGTAGTCCGACTATCCGGACACCCCCTAATCCGGGACTCCCTCAGTAGCCCCTGAACCAGGCGTCAATGACGATAAGTCCGGCGCGTATATTGCTTGGCATCGCAAGGCGGGTTCCTCCTCCGAATGATAGAAGATTGTGAACACCAGGATAGTGTCCGGCTCTGCAAAATAAATTCAACATTCCACCGTAGAGAATAATATATACACAAGTTCAATCTGCTGACGTTTTTTGCGGCATGACGTCACGCCACTACCAAGCCATTACTTGAATCGTTTTTTACTCTACGGCCTTAGCGCATTTAGCGAAGCGGTTTCCTTGGCACGTCTTGTCGAAGCAGAGATCGTGTTCCCCCTTAATCCGGGATTCTCATCAATACGGACGTGGGTAACCCAACCGCGCCCGTCGCCCCGCCCCCTCTGTCGAAGGCGAGTCCCAAATGGTCACGGAGATGGCTCTTGGTATTCTCCCTTTTTATAACGGGACCAAGGCTCGTTTCTTTTCTTCAATCCTCCATCGAATCCTCTCCCCGCTCCAAGTTCCAGCACCTAGAGCTCCAGATTCGAGCGCTTCGGACCTTCAACGATGTCTGGTTCCGACCTCCAGGGCCGTTGGATGCCCTCCTCCGTCACGGAGGAGGACGTGCTAAGCTGCGGGAGGCCAAGTACCTGGCTTATGAGATTTCGCACAGGTTGCCTGCCGAAGGGCAGGCCATCCCCACCCCCGAGCCCGGCGAGTATGTCGTTTTTGTATCCCACCTCCGTCGGGGTTTTGGCTTCCCGATGGATCCTTTTGTGAGAGGGGTCATGTTTTACTATGGGTTGGAATTCCACGATTTGGCTCCGGAGTCCATCCTCCATATTTCCGCATTTATTGTTGTCTGCGAAGCCTTCCTCCGCGTCGCCCCTCACTTCGGCCTGTGGCTGAAGACCTTCAATGTGGCGCCGAAGATGATCGGGGGGCGTCAAGCGGAGTGCGGTGGGGCGGCCATAAGTAGGAGGGACGATGCCCCGTGGCCCGCTGGCTCCTTCCAAGAGGAGCTCGGCCCGTGGCAGCAAGAGTGGTTCTATATCACCGTTCCGAGGGGCCGCACACAAAAGCCGCCGCCCTTATTCCGCTCGGGACCTCCACGACGGTTGATGTCGTGGGTCAACCAAGGGCTCAACTGGGGGTCGTCAAAGGACGTGCCCCTACTGCAGGGCCGGATTCGAGATCTCCAAACGACGGAGGTCGATATGGTGGTGGTAATGCAGGTTATGCTGATTAGGCGTCTCCCGCCTTGCAAACGCCGCCCTCTCCGGCTGTGGGAGTTCAATCCGGAGGGCCCACGGATTCTTCAAAACTTCATGGGTATGACACCCCTGGAGATGTACAAATTATTCTTCGGATCGCAAGAGGCGCATCCGGAATTGACCGAGGATGCTGGCCTAAGCTGCAATCGCCCGGATACTCAAGTAAGTAGTTCCAAGTCCGGACATACCGTTTGTTTGCCTTTCGACAATTTGCCTTATGACCAACTTCCTTCTAAACAGGAGTGGATAGCGGAAGCAAAATTGATATGGTGTCCGACCCCCCTCCCCGAGACCGCGCCGGATTCCGTGCTGGTTCGGATGCTTGAGGTTGCGCCTCCAGAGGAAGGCGAAGGGGAAAGCAGGAAAGCTACTGCCTCGCCTATGGAGGCTCTTGAAAGAGGGGGGATCGAGAATCCCTCCCTCCAAGGGGAGAAGAGGACTGCCTCCGAGGACCCGGGGGCAAAAGCCCCTAAACGGGGGAAGAAATCTTCGCCAGAGGGTCCTGCGTCCGGGGAGGCCCCAGCCGCACAATCTCCCTTAAAGAGTCAGCCCTCCAACGAGCCGTAAGTAGAAAGAAAGGAGTTTTATAATAAGGGACATCCCTATTTGTGCTTCTGAGGATAACTAAAGTTTTTACCTTGTAGTTCGGATCTCCGTCCTTCGCAAATGAGCTCGTCTTCGGGGGACCTTCATCCGGAGATGATGGAGAGCGAGACGCCTCCGTCCGGGGCGCCGTCGGATAGGGCGGACGAGCTTGAAGTGTCGTCACAGAGGGAGCCCCTTGGTTTGGCAAAGCCGGATAGTTCGGCGCCAACTGGTGTACTACTGAAGGATCTGCTTGAGAAGGCGTCTATCTCAGAAGACCACCACGCATTGATGAGCATGATGATGGAAAGGGTTTCGTCCGCCGAAGGCGGGTTGCATAATGCCGTCAGGAGTTTGCTGGCGGGGTTTGAGGTGCGTAAAAATGACACACCTTTTAATAGTTTAGCATATAAAATGCGCCCTGTATAGATAGTAGCCCCTGAGACTCAGTAGGTTGTCGAAATCGACAGCGTGCCGAGGATCAAAATCGCAGGTTTAAATTTCTGCCGTGCCGATGCAGGTGGCGGGTCGTCCGGGGGCCAGCCGGACTGATGGAGTTGCTGAACTAAAGCGGCAACTCGCTGTTGCGGATGCGGACATCACGCTGGTCAACAGGCGACTTGATGAGTCGCAAGGTAAGTGTTTCTGTGCGGTTACTTGGTAAGGGGGCCGAAGCCAGCTCCTTACAACATGTGCGTGAAATGCAGATAGTGCCGCTGCTGTGGAGAGCCTTTGGGCCGAACTTGCTCAAGCCAAGGAGCAGGCCAGAAGGAGTAATGCGGCAGCCTCGAGGGTGGCCGAGGAGTTAGCAGCAGAAAGGGACGCACACTGCCGGAGCAGGGAAGAGATGGCCGAAATGGCTGTGAAGTTAAAAGATGCCACCGACCGCAATGAGGCTCTTGGGAAGGAGCGCCTAGCGGGTCAAGAAGACCTGGAGAAGGCCACCGCCGAAGCCAAGGATGCCCGCTCTGCAATGCGGGCTATAAAGAAAGAGTTGCGCCAGGCCGAAGAAATTGTAGCTGGCAAGCCTTTTCTGCTGCGCCGAAGGTTCACGGATCCAAAGTATGCTCAGCTGGGCCAACTGTGGGGTCCAGAGGACCCTTATATGGACTTAGCAGCGAGTGCGGCGGATGCCGTTGTGCATTTTCGAAGCCAGAAGGATCACAAGGCGGAAGAGCTGTTTTGGTCTCAATTCCATAGTCCGGAGCGTTCACTTTCGCTGACCGACCGTTTGGCCGAGTGGGCTGAGCTAAATAGGTTGTCCAGGCTTGCTATGAAGGATATAGTGACCCATGTCCGGCCGGATAGGCCCGAGCCGAAGAGTTACTTTGGCTTATTCCAGCAACTTCTTGGGGCAGTGCCGCATATCAAGGCGATGAAGCGGTCGGCCTGCATAGAGGGTGCGCGGATGGCACTCGCTCGTGTGAAGACACATTAGACAGAGATGGATGCCACCGCTGTTGCGACCCCGGGTTCGGATGATAACCGGTTACCCGCTGAGCACTATTTTGGCGAAGTGTTGCGTGGTGCTCGTGTAATAGAGTCGCAGTGCTCAAAAAATGTTACGTTCGAATGAACGTTTTTATGATATAAAACAATATTTATGATGTAAGCGCCTTTTATACTTGTGCGTTCAAGTAATAGAATATCTCCTATGCGGCCGTTCATGTATACGTGTGTATAACCTGAAAGATGGCAGTCGTTGGCTTCAGCCCCCACGCACAAGGTGCGGGGGTGTTCACAAAAATAGCGCGTTTTCACACTTAATCCGACGTCTCGGTCCTGTAAAGGAGGTGGTAGCGTAGCAAACGAGGCAACGGGACTATAATGCTCTATCACTTTCACTTAGCCATGGAGTTCGAGGGTGGGGCTACGACATAGCCCCTGGGGGCACCGCGCTCTCCGAATTTGGGGCGCATATGTGCCTGACCGGGAAACGGCCCTTTGTCAAAGTGGAGGAATTCTAAACATTCCCATGGTCGATCGAGTGGTTGACCAGTCTCTCGCTGTATCATGACAGTCAGTTTTCGGCTTTCTCTACTGAGGTGCTCGCCCAGCCGAACTGGGGCACAATGGCAGTAGTTCTCCTGGTGCCACGTTAGCCGATGATACGGAACGTAAGGCAGCAAAACACAGGAGCCGGGCAAACCCAACATTTGACCAAAGACATGATTCGGAGCTGATGCATATAAGGCCTAACTCGAGACGTCGAACACTCCCGAAGGTGTTCGGTCTTTACAATAGCGGGCAAAACAATGCCCTAAGCCCCTTGTGTCCAGGTACGGGCAGGTTCTTCTGGCGCGGCCGATGCCAAAACGCCAGTCTCCACTCTGGTTATAATGAGAAACCAGGGGATTATAGCGACAAGAGACAGTAAGAAAGGTTTACGTAGGGTCTTAGTCTGAAAAGAGTCCTTGCAACGGGTCCCTACTGCACGTCTGCGCCTGTGTCTCCGTTGTGCCGTATCCTGGACGGGTGTGCACGCTGTTCATCTGTAAAAAGAGAGGAACTTAGTTGGAAAAGAAATCGTGCGAGAAAGTGCATAAAAAATTGAAATATAGATTAATAAAGCTGAGCCTATGCTAGCTCATTATGGCTTATATGTACAAACCCTTGTGAAGGGGTGTGCGGCTAGGTAACCCTTAGCTTATTCATTCCGGACTCGTCCAGCCGTGTCCGGGGTCTCAGGCGACCTTTTAATGAAATGATGCCACGTGGACCGGGCATTTTAAGCGTAAGAGACGCGTAATGTGGTATTGCATTGAAGCGGACGAAAGCTTCCCGTCCCAGTGATGCTTGATAGCTACTTTTAAATAGGGCGACATGAAAGGTTAGCTTTTCTCATCGGAAGTTGTCAGGTGACCCGAACACAACTTCTAGTAATAATGAACCTGTGCACCTGGCATAAGGGCCTGGCGCCACTCCTTTGAAGGAAGTGCGGCTATGCCGAATTGTAGTGGGGTTTATCCCGACTTGCGGATTATGTCCGGATATAGCAGGTTTAAGTCACTGCCGCCATCCATCAAAACCTGCGTGAATTGCAGTCCGTCTATTATGGGATCCGATATCAGGGCAGTCTATCCTGCGTTCCGGATACTTCTGGACTAATCTAGATGGTCGAAAGTGATTGGTTTTGACATCCAATCTCGGTGTTCCGTTGGGGTGGACCGTGCGACACTTGTCTTAGCGAGTGCCTTGTTGGTTTTCCGTACTATCACGTGAAGTGAGTTTACTGTTTTGACTTCTTGTGGGAAAGTCTTTTGACTTCTGGTGCTCTGCTGGTGGGGTTCGTCATCGTCCTCGCTTGGCGCATCGAGCCCCTTGTGTCCGGCGTTGAGTCTGCCGGACTGTTTAAAAACCCAACAATTGCGGTTGGTATGGTTTGTAGGCCTTCCGGAGGTACTGTGGATTTGACATATCCGATCTAAAATTTTGTTTAAATTTGATAGCTCGTCGCTGTTGTCCTGAAGAGGCAGTGTTTTATTGTTTGGCCGCGAGCTTTTGAATCCGGCGTTGACCGACGTGCCCTTTGGGCTTTTTTCTTTATTCCGGCGCTGATCTTTCCTGCGCCGTGATTTTTCGTTTCCATCACTGATCTTGGATGTACTCGGGTCGCTGGTGCTGCATCTTGCTAGCCAGCTGTCTTCTCCTACGCAAAAGCGCGTCATGAGGCTTGTTAGCGCGGCCATTGTTCTTGGCTTCTCTTGGCCGAGGTGTCTGGTGAGCCATTCGTCTCGGACATTGTGTTTAAAAGCTGCTAAGGCTTCCGCGTCCGGACAGTCGACTATTTGGTTCTTTTTGGTAAGGAACCTGTTCCAGAATTTGCGCGCTGACTCTCCGGGCTGTTGGGTTATATGACTCAGATCGTCTGCATCCGGAGGGCGGACATAAGTCCCTTGAAAATTTGCTCTAAACGCGTCCTCAAGCTCTTCCCAACTTCCAACGGTGTTTTCTGGGAGGCTTTTGAGCCAATGTCGAGCTGGCCCTTTGAGCTTGAGGGGTAGGTATTTTATGGCGTGGAGATCATCTCCTCTAGCCATGTGTATGTGTAGTATGTAATCTTCTATCCAGACTCCTCGGTCTGTTGTGCCGTCGTATGCCTCTATGTTTATGGGTTTGAACCCTGCTGGAAATTCATGATCCAGCACCTCATCGGTAAAACATAGCGGATGTGCGGCGCCCCAGTATTTGGGTGTGCCGCTGTCTTCAAACACTTGTCGTGTTGTGTTACTTCCTGGGGCCCTCTTTCTTGGCCCGTAGATGGACCTAGTTGGGCCGTCCGTTTCCCCAGGATCATAAGCCGGCTTGTGTGCGGCGCCGCTTGTCGCTTTTGGCCTGTCATCTGGCCGTCTATCCGGCCATGCGGCCTCTTTATTTTTTGACTGTGAGGGCTCTATGGCTTCCTCGTCGAATTCTGGCAGCAGCTTGCGCTTCGGGTAGCTCTTTGTTTGATGGCCATTGCCATATTTGTCTGTGGTCTTGAGTAGTTTGCTCCACTTCATTCTGAGGATGTCTTCCGCTGTTTTGAGCTTCCGTTTTTCCTTCTTCAAACTTCTTGAAGTGGCGACGAGTCTTTTGTGAAGGTTCTTATGCTCCGGTGGTGTGTCTGGACTGTTGATTGCTCCGTGAAGGGGTTGATTATCCGGTTCGTCCTGTTCGGATGGTTGCTTGGTTGTTTCTTCGTCGTCCACTGGTTTGCCCTGCTCTATCGCTGGGTAGTTAGCAATGCTGCATTGATCGAGGCGGGACTTAGAGCGGCGTCTACGTCGCCGTTTTGGTTGTTTATTGGCGGAATTATCGTCTGCCGCGTCCCGTTGTTCCTCGATATCGCTTCCCTTTGGGGTGTCCACCATATGTATGTCATGTGACGAGGTGGCCTTCCAGTGCCCTGTAGGCGCTGGTTCTTGATCGTCTCCGGCATCGTCGTCCATACTGTTGATGTCTTCGGAGTTGTAGTTTAGCACGTCGGTTAGATCGTCGACAGTGGCTATGAAGTGGGTGGTGGGTGGGCTCTGAATTTCTTCATTGTCTGCGTCCCGACCATCCTGGCCGTAGTTCGGCCAGGGCTCTCTGGATAGTGAGAGATGCTTCAGCGAATTTAAGATATCATCGAAGGGTGAGTGCTGAAAGGTGTCCGCAGCGGTGAATTCCATGATCGGCGCGCAATCGGATTCGACTAGGGGCGCAGGAGGTTCGGAGTCCGATAGGGGGTCCGGCACCTCGGAGTCATGGGCTTTATGCGGGACAAGATAAGTGTTCGGCTCCATCGCCGTAGAAGTTGCAGCTCCCGAGGTGGTGTCCAGCCATCCGTCCTCGATCTGAGCGATCGGCTCCGGACTATGGGTCGGAGCGGATTCGTGTGCGGCCTCCAAGGTGCTGTCCGGCGGCAGAGTTAGGTCGTGCCCATCATGACAGCGCGGCACGCTCGGCTGTGGCTCAGATCCATCGAAGATCAAGTCCCCGTGGATATCGGTCGTGAAGTTTAGGCTTCCAAACCTGACCTGACGGCCAGGGGCGTAGCTTTCGATCTGCTCCAGATGGCCAAGCGAGTTGGCCCGCAGTGCGAAGCCGCCGAATACGAAGATCTGTCGGGGGAGAAAAGTCTCATCCAGGACTGCGCCGTTGACGATTGAAGAGGCCATCAAGCCTATCGGTGACGACACAGAGGAACTCTCAATGAAAGCACCAATGTCAGTGTCAAAACCGGTGGATCTCGGGTAGGGGGTCCCGAACTGTGCGTCTAGGCGGATGGTAACAGGAGACAAGGGACACGATGTTTTACCCAGGTTCGGGCCCTCTTGATGGAGGTAAAACCCTACGTCCTGCTTGATTGATATTGATATTGTGGATGTTTACAAGAGTGGATCTACCACGAGATCAAGGAGGCTAAACCCTAGAAGCTAGCCTATGGTATGATTGTAATGGTTGTTGTTGTGTCCTACGGACTAGAGCCATCCGGTTTATATAGACACCGGAGAGGGTTAGGGTTACATAGAGTCGGTTACAATGGTAGGAGATCTACGTATCCGTATCGCCAAGCTTGCCTTCCACGCCAAGGAAAGTCCCATCCGGACACGGGGCGAAGTCTTCAATCTTGTATCTTCATAGTCTTGGAGTCCGGTCGATGATGATAGTCCGGCTGATGATAGTTCGGCTGATGATGGTAGTCCGGCTATCCGGACACCCCCTAATCCGGGACTCCCTCAGACCCAATCTGGCGCGTGGCGAAATAAATGCTCAAGACGTGGTGGATAATGGCAGAGCATGATGGGAGGCCGCTTTGGCAGCACAATATGCGGGTCGTTATCAACCCGCCCCGGTTCAGCCAGCGGCGTCAGTAGACCGTGGAACCGGGCTAGCCTTCAGTTCCTGGGGAGTGTCGTGTCTCATTCCAGCTCTCCGTAATGTGCGACTGCCCAAGGGTTTCAAGGGTCCACGTAAGGTGCCTAATTACACCGCTGATCAGCCACCTGAGGATGTGGATGAAGCGGCCTATGCAAAGTATTTCACGATGATGTTGGAAGGGACAGCCCGTACTTGGTTTAAAAACCTACCAGCCAACTCCATCGAGTCATGGGATCAGTTGAAGGCCCAGTTTATAGCCAATTTCAAAGACACATGCAAACAGCCTATGTCCATTATGGATCTGGACGCCTGTGTTCAAGGGGAGAACGAGTCAACAACTCATTGGGTGCGCCGTGTTTCAGAAGTTTTGCATTCATCAGACCGGATTAATGCTGGTCAAGCAATCATAACGCTGGAGCATAATTGTCGGTTTAAGTCACTAAAGATGAAGTTGGGACGGCTCAAGCGCCAGTGCAATGACATGGGAACACTTATGACAGCCTTGGTCAAATATGCCGATTCTGATAATACCAAGGATCCCGATTCTGATAAGGAGAAACCGGAGAAGGGAAAGAAGAACGATAGTGCAAAAGGACAACATCACAACCAAGGAGGCCATGGGAATAATGGTAAGCGCAAAGCAGATAGTTCAGATCTTGTGGCTAACACCAATATGCAGCGTCATAAAGGTAAACCGCCCCAGTGCGGTGGAGGGATGAATCTGGAGCGTCTGTTAAACCAGCCCTGCCCAAAGCATTGGACCAAGGAGGCCCCTGCCACACATCTTTGGAAAGATTGTTATATTATGAGGAGTTCAAAAACTCTGATCTCTTCCGGTATGACCAGGGTCCGTCGGGCGGTTCAGGTCTAGGTTTTCATGGTGGTGGCGGTTCAAACTCTGGATTTCAGAATAATCAGGGCAACCAGAACAACCAAGGTGGTAACAGCTAACAAAATAATCAAGGGAATCAACAACAGTCAGGTTATCAAAGTCACCCCAAGCTGTTGAATGGTGGGCAGTATCATGTGTTCACTACTAGTTTGTGCAAGCGTGATCAGAAGCTTCACAAGAGAGCAGTTAATGCTGTTGAACCGGCGGTGCCACGTTACTTGCGGTGGTCCGAGCAGCCCATTCTGTGGAGCAGAGAAGATCATCCGCACCGGGTTGACAATCCGGGTCATCTCGCTCTGGTGGTGGCGCCTCAGATTGGAGGTTATAAGTTCACCAAGGTACTGATGGATGGAGGGAGTAGCATCAATATCCTGTACTATGAGACTTTTCGTCGCATGGGGTTGACAGACAAGAGTCTTAAACCATCAAACACTGTTTTTCATGATGTGGTACCAGGTAAATCGGCATATCCTGTTGGCAAGATCGCTTTGGAGGTTGTGTTTGGAGATGAGCATGATTCCAGGTCTGAAACATTGACCTTTGAAGTAGTGAAAATCCAGAGCCCATATCACGCACTGTTTGGACGGCCGGCTTACGCAAAATATATGGTGAGGCCCTGCTATATCTATTTACAGCTCAAAATGCCGGGTCATAAGGGGACTATCACAGTACACGGAAGTCGAAAGATCACTTTGAATTGTGAGGAAGGTGATGCGGCCTATGCTGAGTCGGTTTGTGCTACAGAGGAGCTGAAGTTTTATAAAGACAATGTTGATCCGGCAGACATGACCCCTCTGAATAAGCCCACCACTAAGCATGACCTTACCCTGAAGTTCAAACCGGCTGATGAGACTAAACTTGTTGACTTTGTTCCTGGCGATTCATCCAAACAGTTTAGCATCATCACCAATCTGGATCCGAAATAGGAAAGCGCGCTCATCGAGTTCATCCGTGAGAACCGGGACATTTTTGCATGGAAGCCTTCTGACATGCCAGGTGTACCGAGGGAACTCGCTGAGAACACTCTCAATATTGATCCCAAGTTTAAACCGGTCAAACAATTTCTTCGCCGCTTTAACGAGGAAAGACACAAGGCCATTGGTGAAGAGGTAGCCCGGCTGTTGGCTGTTGGGTTTATCGTCGAAGTATTTCACCCCGAGTGGTTGGCTAATCTGGTGCTCGTTCTTAAGAAAAACGGCAATTGGCGTATGTTTGTGGACTACACAGATTTGAACAAAGCTTGTCCGGCAGATCCTTTTGCTCTCCCGCGTATTGATCAGATTATTGATGCGACGGCGGGTTGTGAGCGCTTGAGTTTCTTGGATGCTTATTCAGGTTATCATCAGATTAAAATGGCAGTTAAGGACCAGGAGAAGACAGCCTTCATCACTCCCTTTGGAGCCTTCTGCTCTTTTTCTATGCCCTTTGGGCTCAAAAGTGCCCAGGCAACTTATCAGCGTTGTGTGCAAAATTGTCTTCACACGCAGATTGGGCGTAATGTTCATGCCTATGTGGATGACATTGTGGTAAAATCTAGGAAGAAAGAAACCTTGATAGATGACCTCAAGGA
This sequence comes from Triticum dicoccoides, assembly GCF_002162155.2. Classification (NCBI taxonomy): domain Eukaryota; kingdom Viridiplantae; phylum Streptophyta; class Magnoliopsida; order Poales; family Poaceae; genus Triticum; species Triticum dicoccoides. The sequence continues at coordinate 92,384,526 of NC_041389.1, read as the reverse complement.
TATGTTAGACAATCTTCGGGTTTACAAAATAATGCTCAATCCGGACAAATGCGTTTTTGGTGTTTCGGCAGGCAAGCTCTTAGGTTTTCTGGTGTCCAACAGAGGCATTGAGGCTAATCCGGAAAAAATCAAAGCGATTACATCCTTGGCTAAACTGAAATGTATCAATGTTGTTCAGCGTTTGGCGGGTCGAGTTGCAGCCCTTAGCCGGTTTATCAGCCATTTGGGAGAAAAGGCGATTCCTTTGTATCAGATGTTGAAAAAGACAGATGATTTCGTCTAGAGTGACGCAGCTAATGCGGCATTTGAGGACTTAAAACGGTAGTTGGTTGAACCTCCGGTCCTTGCTGCTCCGATTGATAAAGAGCCCTTGCTATTGTACGTGGCTGCTAATGCCCGTGCGGTCAGTGTGGCAATTGTGGTTGAGCGTAAGGAGGCTGGGAAGGAATATCAGGTTCAATGGCCAGTTTATTATATCAGCGAAGTGTTGATCGAATCAAAACAATGATATCCGCATTGGCAAAAGCTGGTGTATGGAGTTTTTATGGCAAGTCGGAAGCTCAAGCATTACTTTCAAGGCCATCCCATCACCGTGGTTAGTTCTGCTCCTTTGGGCGATATAATTCAGAATAGGGAAGCAACTGGTCGGGTTGCAAAGTGGGCAATTGAGCTTGGTCCACATGGATTGAGGTGTATGCCTGGAACCGCCATCAAATCTCAGGCGCTTGTTGACTACATCAATGATTGGACCGAGTTACAGGAACCAAAGGACAAACCGGACAATACATACTAGACTATTCACTTTGATGGGTCCAGGCAATTGGAAGGCTCGGGGGCTGGAGTTGTCCTTCCCCTCGAGGTGATAAAATTTGTTATGTTCTCCGCTTAATGTTTCCTTGTACTAAAAATGCAGCTAAGTATGAGGCCTTACTCCACGGTATTCGCGTGGCTAAGGAAATGAATTTAAGCCGGGTTCGCTGTTTTGGAGATTCTGATCTGGTGGCTCAGCAAGTTTCTGGTACTTGGGATTCTAAGGATCCACTCATGGCGGCTTATAGACGCGAGGTGGATATTGTGGCAGGTCACTTTAAGGGTTATCAGGTTGAGCACATTGACCGGCGCAAAAACGAAGCAACAGATGCTTTAAGCCGGCTGGGATCTCAACGTAAACCGGTACCACCCAATACCTTTTTAGATATCTTGCATAACCCGTCTGTTAAGTTGCCTACCAAGGAGGATTTAGCTGTTCCTGATCTAGAGGCCCAATTGGTAGCCGCTTTACATATCACTCCGGATTGGACGGTTCCATATTTGGCGTATATGAACCGGGGCGAGTTACCAGATGATGAGGTCTTCGCCAGACAGATAATCCGGCGGTCCAAGTCCATGGTTATTCACAATGGCGAGTTACACCATTGCAGTGTCTCAGGCATATTCCAACATTGTGTTTCTCCTGAAAAGGACAAGAGATTCTACGTGAAATCCATGAAGGGGATTGTGGTCACCATGCCGGTTCAAAATCCCTGGTGGCTAAAGCTTTTTGTCATGGGTTCTATTGGTTGATAGCTCATGCTGATGCGCAGGATCTGGTAAAGCGGAGTGACGCTTGTCAGAAGTTTTCATGTCGTGCTCACATTCCAGCTCAAGAGCTACGGATGATTCCTATCACTTGGCCGTTTGCCACCTGGGGGCTTGATATGGTGGGACCTTTTAAGCATTCCAAGGATAAGAAGACCCACCTGTTGGTGGCGGTTGACAAGTTCACTAAATGGGCTGAAGCGGAGCCCGTCAGCAAGTGCGATGCAGCCACGACGGTTCAATTTCTCAAAAAGATCATTTTCCGTTTTGACTTTCCACACAGCATCATCACAGATAATGGCACAAACCTTTCTAAAGGCGAGATGGAGGAGTTTTGTCAACGAGAGCACATCCGGCTTGATGTAGCGTCCGTGGCTCATCCCCAGTCCAATGGTCAAGCTGAGAGGGAGAATCAAGAGATCCTGAAGGGTATCAAGCCCCGGCTTATGGTTCCTTTGAAGCGGACGCCGGGTTGTTGGGTGGAAGAATTACCATCCGTGTTATGGAGTATAAACACCGCCCCAAACCGATCTACGGGTTATACACCTTTATTCATGGTTTACGGGGCTGAGGCCGTCCTCCCAAGTGATATTTGTCATGACCCACCCCGGGTTGCCAATTATGTTGAAGCGGACAATGAGCAAGCACGCCAAGAGGCGCTGGACCTGTTAGATGAGAAAAGGGACATGGCTTTGGCTCGATCGGCGGTTTATTAACAAGACCCGCAGCGTTATCACAGCCGCTGGGTTAAGACAAGAACCTTTCAAGAAGGCGACTTAGTGCTCCGGCTCATCTAGGATCAGACCGATATGCACAAGTTATCCCCACCTTGGGAAGGACCCTTTGTGGTCAGCAAAAATCTACACAACGGATCATACTACCTCATTGACGTTTGAGAAGACTCACGCAGTTCTGAGGAGGAGACCCGGCGGCCATGGAACATAGCTCTCCTTCGGCCTTACTAAACTTGAGCCATAGGCTTTTCTTATGTACATATTTCAACAATGTACATATTATGATCAATATAATAAACCGGCATCCTTGCTATAAGCAGGGCCTCTGCTGTTTTATCTCAAATATCCTTTGAGTTACATGGGGGCTTCAGCTGACAAAGCGGAGTACTACCTATTAAACCAGATATCATGCCATAATACAGCTTGGGAGCTTCACACCCAAGGGTCCAAAGAGAGTCTGGATGCTATGCACAACTCAAACATAGGCACCCATGAGCACAGCTCACAGAGTTACTTGGGGGCTTTTTGTGTAAAGTAGCCAAGAGTTTGAAAGGACCCTTGTAATTGGGTATCGACCCACAGTTTGGAAGCCTGGTGTATTCACCTAAAACCCCGGGTTAACCTGCCTTCATCAAGTAAGCCACTCCTATCCAGGTAATCCTGGCATGACCCGTCGAACGTTTGATAAGTCAATCTTTTAAAGACCCTGAACTTGTCAAAGTTAAAACGACGATTGGTTAGTTGGAGGCCCATCTTAAAAGTCTTTGCAAAATGGTTTAACTCAGCAGCCTGGCAGCCCATGAAAAGCCTCGAATTTGGGCCTGACAGCCTTTGAAAAGCCTCGACTACATGGTTTTTATTTCTTTTGCAAAGTTTTTTTTACCCTTTGTTACATTTCAATTGAACCGGTGTCAAATTGACCCAGTGTGGCTTTTCAGTCATTATATTAACCCGGTGTTTGTTAACCCGGCTTGGCTTTCAACTATAATTTGTTAGACCATCTTATCAAATCGGTGTTTAAAAAACCCGGCCTGGCTTTGACTATATGTCGCCAGTTTGATCATCTGGTGTTTATCGTAACCCAACATGACTTATTACATAACATCATTACATGGTGAGAGTTATAACAGCTCAAGATTTGGGTTTTCACCCTTACTAAAATAAAAGTTGGTAAACCAACTAAGTGATTTCATATTTATTCCGCTTTGGTTATTAGCCAGGCTTTATCTTGGGCATTATGATCGGTCCGGCGGTAAATCGCCAGGACAATTCTTTTTATGCAGATATCAGAATCACATGAAAATTATTAAAGTGTAATCAAGCACAACAAATATCATGACGGATCAACATGTTATGCATCAGTGCCACAGAGCGAAGTACTTTCACTAGCCTATTACAAGGCGCTTTCAGGCCCAAAATGTTGATTGTTCTTACACAAAACAAAATCTGTCAAAGTAACTTGATTGCCGGATTAAGACTCATTGCCAGGATGACGTGAAGTTGATGGATCTTCAGGCGCCGGTTCAACCTCCTCCTCTCCACCTAGTGGCTGGAAGTCAATGGTGGTCCAGTCAATCCGGGTTAGAGCCTGAAATACAGCTTATTCACTTATCAGATTGGACGGTTCAACATCAGGGGCGTAAGTGTGCTGACGGATTGGCGGGATAAGGTTTTGCGCTTCTGCCACAGTCGTATCAACCCGCTGGTTCCTTTCATCATAAAAGGACCAATGAACAGTCAAGTTAGCCTCTTCAGCCAGTTGACTCGACAGTGGACGCATCTCCTTTGTTAGGGCTTTGAGGGCTTCGTTGTCAAAAGCTGACCCGTCTGCTTGCTTATCCGGAAATCCCTTAGCGATATCAACAGGATCCAAGTCAGATATCCATGCTTTGGCCCGAGTCAGTGCCAGTCAGGTGCCAGCCCTGGCAGCAGATCGCTTCACCTCTTCTACCTGAGCCGGCGTCATGGATAATCTTACTAGTGTGTCCTTGACCAATGTTGGTGCCGGTTTGTTGTACGAGACTGCACAGATAACTCGTTGGGCACCAGTATACAATTGCTCAATCAAAGTGTATGCTGCCTTCAACTTCATCCGCATGTCTGCGCCTAGATGAGCAATGCGATTACCTGAGTCGGTTTAAAAACTTAATGTTAAACTGGCGGAGTTGAACAATACTTCAGATCAGGCTATTATAAAGTACTTACCAAAAGGTGCAGCTGTCATGGTGTTCACTTGATGTTTCAGCCCAGTCAGCTCTTCCTCAACCGGTTTAAGAGTTGCTTCAGCCTGTTCAGCCCGTTTCAACAGAGCAGCCCTTTCAGTTTCCCAGTTGGTGTGTTCAGTTTTGAAACCATCCTTTAATTGTTCCATGGCAGTCAAAGCGCCCTTTAGCTCCTCTTTGGCTTTAGAGGTCTCTTCTTGCTGGGACTTGATGTTTTCTTGAAGGTCGGCGATTTGAGATTCTTTGATATTCTTATCAGTCTGCAAAAGTCAGTAGATGAAGTTGTTAAAAGTCCCAAGCACATAACAAGTTATGCACTCAGCACTTGGGGGCTAATGTGGATTGCTTTTTAAAAGTGAGTATTTTCAAGTCCCAAGGCTCAATCCAGGAATTAAGCTTGGCACTTGGGGGCTAATGCACAATTGATCAGTTATAAGTAAAGGTAATTAACAAGGACAGATAGTCCCGGTTTGTCTTCAAGAGACAAACCGGCCCTTGGGGGCTACTCAGTTGAAGTGTTCTTTATATCGAAGTCCCGGTTTATCTTCAAGAGATAACCTGGCCCTTGGGGGCTACAATGAAAGAGATATACAGAATAAAGTAAATTTCAAAGCGTTCAAGATTACCTCATAACGTTCCTTCATCAGGTTCACCAAACCGGCTTCAAAGTCACCGCTGGTGTAAAGGCGGTTTAAAAAGCCGGAATGAAGTTCCTCGGCACTAAGGTTGATGAAGTTGGATAAATCAGTCTTCCCTTTCCCCTTGCCCATAGCAGTGAATTCCTCCTTGGCAGTATGTTTGGAGAAGACAACCGGATTACCAGGGCTAGTGTGACCCATGCCAGTAATAACAACATCATCCTCATCACCTTTTGGTGGACTTGGCGGATAGAGGTATCCCTAACTGGACTTGGCGAATTAGCAGCTGGGCTTGGCGGATCAGCAATCGGGCTCGAAGGAGTAGCATGAGGGCTTGATGGATCAATAAGCGTAGCCGGGTCAGCTTCCAGCGGATTAGCTTCAGTGTTCCCGCCTTGTGGGGCGGAATCATCCATAACATCGGTAGTTCTACCAGTACCTTCAGGAGCCGTCTCTGGTTCAACTTCACCAATAGGGGCACTGGTTTTAGCCTTCTTGCTCAGACGAGCTTTGGCACTGCGATATCAAAACAAACATTAGCACGGTAAACTGAAATATGAAGGAAAAAGATAAAGGACAGTATACTTACCCAGGGATGGTTTTAAGGGGAGGCGGCTGAGTGGTTGATGAGCCGCCAGACGAATTGGAAGACACGTGGTAATTCGGATCAGACGGATTGAGTGGGTATCGGAAGAAACCCTTCAAAGCATAAAGTTTTTCGGGAGAACAAGTAACCTCTGGACGACGCTTCCGGGTTGGTGTACCCGGTAAACCGGAAGAGGTGACTTGCTGGCCACTGTGCCAGGTTGTGCGACGCCCTTCAGGTTACTGTGTCTTCAAAGAAAATTTTGGATCCAAATAAGCAAGAGGGTGAGAGTATTTTACTTTCTGAACTGCACGGCGAAATCTTTGAACCGGCACAAGATCTGAATCAGAGGAAAGAGAGATTACCTCTACATGGTCCGCACGGCTTGCCTCTGCGTCATCTTGGGAATAATCATTGTCAATAAGATGTATGAAAAAGGAACCAAGGGGGTCAAGTTCTACCTCTTGATCCGATTTGTCAATATCTTTTGGCAGATCAGAAGACTCGACAGTTTTCTTCCTGGCTGCTCTCTTTGTGACCTTGCTTTTCACACGAGGAGCCCTAACCGATTTATCTTGAATTTTCCGCTTCCAGAAGGAGCTATTAGCCTGTGAAATTAAAACAAAGGAGTATTAGCACATTGTTAAAGTGGAGGCAAATCAGTAAGAAGTAAGTTAAACTTTACCGCTGGCGGTTTGTTGGAGGCGTAAAAAGGTGGCAACCCAGTTTGGATGCAAGCGGCGATCGGTTTGTCAAGCATCTTCTTCACAGATTCAGTAACTTCGTCATCCTTCATTACTATTTCATGATATCATTGGGGATCCTTGACGTTGCCAGTATATTCATGCATTAATCTCGGGTGGCGACTTAAAGGCAGAATACCCCAAGAAACCCAGCAGCGGACGAGATCAATGCCGGTCAAACCGTTGGCTAGGAGAGCCCGGAGTTTGGCGAGTTGAGGTGCATAAGTTTGCCGTTCTTTGGCAGTTAATCGTTGAGGTAATGGGTGGCCATTGCTAAGCCGGTGAGGGCGGTAACCCGACAAAGGATTTTCTCCAGCAGGGGCAGTTTTTTGACAATAAAACCATGTTTGGTTCCAATGTTTGGGATGGCTGTGGTGTTTTGCATGAGGGAAATCAACTTCTTTCCTCTTCTGGATTGATACCCCACCAAGTTTTGTGTGGGGACCGTCAGAGAACTCAGTGCGGCGGTTTAAATGGAGAAAATCCCGAAAAAGCTCCACAGATGGTTCTTCTTGAAGGTAAATTTCACAGAACACTTGAAAATTGCATATGTTGGACACGGAGTTCGGTCCAATATCCTGTGGATGGAGTTGAAAGCTCGCAAGGACATCCCGGAAATATTTTAATCCGGGAGGGCTGAAGCCCCAGTCTAGGTGCTGCACAAAAACAATAACTTCTCCATCTTGAGGCTCAGGAGGGCACTCAGGGCCAGGGACTCTCCAATGAAGGACCCTTTTTGAGGCTAAAGCGCCAGTGGTAACATACCCATTAATTTGCGTTTCCGTGATCCGGGACGGAACCCAGTTGCAAGCGGAGAATTGTTTGGTCATCTTGGAAAGCAAACTGCAAAGGTAAAACGGAGGCCGATTTACGATTGACGGTTCATGTGCACTAATTGGTATTAAACCGGGAATTTGATCGACGCATACATGTGAGATAAACCAGAAATTGCTATTCAAGTCAAGATGGCAGTTTAAGTGAGGGCTAATGGCATATGACGGATTATCAATCACTAAAGGTTAAACCGACCTTAGGTGGAAGAGCCAGAGATGAAAATCTACTAAGTGTTGACAGAAACAGGTTTCACAAAATGATGCTATATATTTGGATCTACCATGGTTCAGTAAGAAAATTATTCTGAGCCCTAAAAATGGCGACGACAGAACACCATAAGTCCAGAAGGGAACTATCAAGGCAGGAGGAGATTCTACGGCGAGGTAAACTAAAGTTACAACTTTGGCCGCAGGAGGAGGATGACAAGTTCATCTAGTTTTGACAGTAAGCGAAAAGGCAGCGAGCAAAGATGAACACTTATGAACATGGATGAATGTAGAAACCCTAAAAACAGATCTAGGGTTGAGAGGAGGAGGCTTACCAGATGCGCAGGGATCACGGAGGAAAGCCGCAGGTTTCTGGTACGATCAGGTCGATGCAGCAGCCTTTGATGATGCAGTGCTCGAAGGTTGAGGGCGGCGGCGGAGCATCAGAGCTTGAGCATCGCAAGGAGGAAGAAGAGGCACAGAAGGGGGAGAAATAAAGGACCCCGATCCTATTTATAAAGCAAATGGATAAAGGTAAGCACGGGGATCGAGGAGCCTGAAGCGGCGAAAGAGGGCGTAGCTGTCGCCTCGATTTTCGGGATACCATGAATGAAGGGAATCTTTTTAATCTTTTTATACAGAGATGATGTCATGATGATCCGTTTCTGTGTCCATAGGATGACGTCACGGCGGTTTAACAAAATTTACGGGAGAAGACATCATGGCGGTTTACGAGAAATATAAGGAGATGTTCACAGAATTTTTTTTAAGTATTGAAGATTGACATGAACAAGTTCAGATCAATCTGGGGCCTAATGTTGGGGATATAACTACTCAGCGTAAACCGCCCAGGAGGGGTCGGTTCACCTTCAATTATATTGAAGCCCACGAAGACCCAGAAGATGGCGCTTTACTCATGAAGCTTAGAGGCCCGGAGCCCAAAGGCGGATTAGGGCCCATAGTGGTAAACCGCCATGGTTATGTAACTTGTATTGTAAGTAAGGAAAGGAGAGACCGAGCCAGACACTTGTATGAGTCGGCCTCGGGACTCCGTAGACCGGCCGGGCATCAACCTATGTATATAAAGGGACGACCCGGCGGCGGTTCAGGGACAAGAAACAACAACTCGAGACTCAGGCAAGGCGTATTTGCTCCCTGGTCATCGAAGCCCAATCAATTCCATCACAACTAGATGTAGGCTTTTACCTTCATCGAAGGGGCCGAACTAGTATAAAACTCCCGTGTCCCTTGTCCGGTTTAACCCCTTCAAGCTAACCCGTCGCGATGGCTCCATGACTAAGTCCTTTCATGAGGACATCTGACGTGTTAATTCCATGACATTATCAGTAATACAGATAGGTGAAGTAGCAAAAGTAGGGTCATATTTCATTCTAGCATTCAGAGATTTTTCTTTCAGCTTAGCTAATAATTTCTTAAGATCACATCTATCATTGCAAGCAAGAAAATCTCTAGCAGTTTTTTCATCCATAACATAACGCTCAGGCACAACAGGCAATTCATATCTAGGGGGAGACTCTTCATCATCACTTTCATCAATATTATCAGTTTCAATAATTTCATTCTCTCTAGCCCTAGCAAGTGGTTCATCAAGAGATTCACCTAATGGCACAATATTATCAAGCACAGAAGTAGTTTCACCATAAGCATCACGCATAGCAGAAGTGGCATCATCAATAACATGCAACATATCAGAATTAATAGCAGAAGAAGGTTTAGGTGTCGCAAGTTTACTCAAATCAGAAGGAGAATCAAGTGCAGAGCTAGATGGAAGTTCCTTACCTCCTGTCGGGGATATACCTTGCGGTATGACCCGGCCGGACTTGGCGGTTTACTTGAGACCCGATTTACACTTGGCGATTCACTGGCGACCCGCCCTGACCAGACGGTTTACAAGCAACCTGCCTGAACATTATGACTCACTGGTAACCCGGCGAGCGGGACAGACGGATGACAAGGACCAAGGCCCAGAAGGCCAGTTATATTAATGGTGGGCCGGTTTAAGAGGAAAGGCGTGAAGAATATTTACCTTACAAGGAGTTAAGACCCGGACTTGTATCCGGTTTGTATTAGAAGGTAGACTAGTCCTAATCCTAGTAGGACTCCGCATGTAACCCGGCCCTCCAACTTATATAAGGAGGGGCAGGGCTCCCGAAGGAGGGAGAAGGAAGAAGAAACAATCTCTAGGGCTAGACACAAAGAGCCGGTTTACCGACGACTCTCTCGTGATGATAATGAGACCTAGCCACAAACATCATGTAGGATTGTTACCGAATGATGTTTCCTAGGGCCCGAAGCTATCTAAATCCTTGTCTTGTGTTGCGTCTCTTGATTCCACCCAACCCCTCTCAAGCTACCGCATAGATGCGCTGGCCTCGCGACTAAGTCCTCACACTAAGGACATCCGCGATGACAAAACCACGACAGTTGGTGCCCACCGTGGGCCTTGCGCATGGTGGTGTTGAGTTCTTGGAGGGATCTCTCTTTGGAATCGAGAAACTTGCTATTGATGAAGAACCGGTGCGGAACAATCGTGCATCTTGGCGATCTGGCGATCCGAGGAGAGATTGATTTTTTTCTGTTGCAAGCGATCCATTGAGACGGACATAAATTTGTCTACGTGTGCCGAGTGTACCGAGAGTTCCATCACACATGGCCTCATCTTCCCATGAAAACAGCAGCATTTCAAGTTCATGCGAAGCAAGTTGGAGTTGGTAACAAGCACAGAATCGGAAGAACTACGTGCTAAGGAAAGTACTACCGGAAAAAGTGGTAGCTATTTTTAATAGGGTGGACTTGGATGGGTGTGGCAGCTCAAAAAAAAGACGGGCGTGGATTTTTGTAGAACAACCGGCCCGGAAACGAACTTCGCGAGTCGCCTGAGCCGCCGATCCGTCTGCCTCTGCCGGTGCAGCCTTTTGCAGTCGCCGTCGACTGGACCGCGCGGCTTGGCGTCGTCGCTCCGGCCATCCCGGCTAGGAGGCCTCACCCTGCCTCACCTCCGCTGCTACGAAGCGGCCCTGACTCGTCTGAGCCACGGCACCCACGAGCCGCCCGCTCGCCTCGCTGCTCCTGCCTATGCATTCCCAAATCGCCATTGAAACCCGTGGTCTCTACCTGTGGGCCTTGCTACCGCCTCTGCTGCATAGCCACAGCCTGCCAAGTCACTGGTGATGGAGACCGTTCCGTAGGCGAAGAACAATTACCAAAGGGTAAAACCACCACTCACATCCAGTGATTCGGAGTCAGACCAATCAAATCATGGAGACTGACAGGAGCGCGGCGTACTGTGTGCCTCATGGACCGTCAGATCACAAGTTGCCGAAGAAGGCATATCCCACCGGAGTGGTGCTGTACAAGACTGCAGCAGTTGTGCCAAATTTTACACTGCCCCACGTCTGCGATTCCCAGTTTACAAGCTTTAAGGGATGTTGTTTCATTACATGAAGCATCAAACCCAAGGATTTGAGTCAAATGCTATGCCTGCGCCCCAGCATCTTTTCCGTCGCAAGCCGCCTTGCTGCCACTGTTGTGACCACGGATGCAACCCGTGGTACCCGCGACAAGCCAGCCTACTGGTACTACACAATACTACGAGGTGCTATCCTTCCTACATATTTTGTCAGCATCAATAATGTTTTTTTCTCAAGAACAATTACTCTGGTTTCTGGTATTTTTGGGCAGGGCCATTATTTGTTACAAGGTTGTCGCAAAGGGGCACACGCCAATGTTATTGCACTAGGGCTGGTCCGTGCCATGCTGCTGGATGGATACGCGAGTAAGTCGCCGTCCCCCGCTTCATCAACACATGGGACTAACTCATTGTCCACGCCCGCTGCCGACTCACCCATCCGTACCGGCTTACAATACCGTGGCCAACTCGCCCGTCCGCGCCGCCTTACAATGCCACAGACGATTCTCTCATCTACCTTCGTGGCGGTTCACGCGTCGGCACCGATTTACAACGCGGAGGACAACTTGCTCGTCTGCGTCAGCTTACAACACTGCGGCCGACTCATCTGACTGTGCTGCCTCTGATGCTGCGGTCGTTTTGCTGTCCGCCCTGCGGTCCGGCCTATTCAACGTGTCGGGTCGGCTAACGGACACCGATGAGGATCATAAGGTCCAAATACATCAGGTGATATCTGTCCAGACTATTTTAAATAGCACGTATCAACTCTTTCCTTTTGAGAACAACTACTCCGATTTATGATATTATTTATGCAGGACATTGGTCACTGCAAGAGCAGTAGTGACTCGCCCGCGTCCATACTGCCTCTAGTGTTGCGGTTGTTTTTTCTGTCCGCCTTCGCGGTTTGGCGTATATCAACACAATGCGGCTCACTTGACCGTTCGCACGGTTTACCGTGATGCTTCACCATGGTGGTCAACTGAACATCAGCTCCGCGGCGGATAAATACTGGCCTAGCATATCAGGTGAAATCCACCCAGTATATTTTTGTTATATATTGCTTTCTTTAGAAGAGCAATTACTCCGGCTTGCAAAGTTATCTAATGCAGGACCCTAAACCGTCATATTGGTGCAAATTTAAAGGCTGTCAGAAAATTGCCGGCTTAAAAAGGAGGATTCCGGTTTAAAATCCGGCTCAAGGGAAAGCTGTCTCCCACAAAGCTTTGAAGCTCTCAATATCCAGTTTAAGAATTACCGGTTCAAAAGAATAATCTCTCGCAAGTTCGAGTTCTCAGGAAAAATTAAAGGGACCAAAGAGAGTTTGTTGCTCAGCACAACTCAAACATAGGCACCCGGCGAGCACAACTCAGAAATATATCACTTGGGGGTCTCTGTTTATAAAGCGGAGTTCTGATTACCCATTGATCCGGCTATCAAGCCAATATTATCATAAGAGCATAGCTCTGGTTACTTCGGTAATCCGGCTATCAAGCCAATATTATCATGAGGGGCAAAGAGAGTATGTTGCACCCACAACTCAAACATAGGCACCCACTAAGCACAGCTCAAAATGTTACCCGGGGGCTCTTTTGTTGCATAGCAACAAAGAGTTTTAACCCTTGTAATAGGCTATCAAACTAGGCTTGGAAGCCAAGTGTATTCACCTAAAACCCCGGGTTATCCTGCCTTTTTTAAGTAAGCCACTCCGTCCAGGTAATCCTGGTATGACCCGCCGAATGTTTGGCCAGTCAATCTTATACAGACCCTGAACTTGTCAAAGTTAAAATGATGATTGGTTAATGTGAGGTCCATCTTAAAAGGCTTTGTATAATGATTTAACTCAGTGGCCTGGCAGCCCATGAAAAGACTCGATTTTGGGCCTGGTAGCCCATGAAAAGCCTCACGTCTTCCCGTGATTTTATTTGGTAATTTTTCTCTTTTTGAGGTTTACAATACTTTAAGATAAACCGGTGTTTGTTAACCCAACCTGGTTTCAACTACAAGTCGCCAATATTATATGGATAATCCGGTGTTTATTACAACCCAGTACGGTTTTATCATAAACCGGCAAAATATGGGAGGAGTTATCAGTACTCAAGATTGGGGTTCTAACCCTTACTACACAGGCTTGATAAACCAACAGTGTGATCAAATATCACTGGAACCGGTTGAGGGAGTTCCGGACTAGGGGGTGTCCGGATAGCCGAACTATCATCATCGGCCGAACTCCAAGACTATGAAGATACAAGATTGAAGACTTCGTCCCGTGTCCGGATGGGACATTCCTTGGCGTGGAAGGCAAACTTGGCGATACGGATATGTAGATCTCCTACCTTTGTAACCGACTCTGTGTAACCCTAGCCCTGTCCGGTGTCTATATAAACCGGATGGCTTTAGTCCATAGGACGAACAACAATCATACCATAGGCTAGCTTCTAGGGTTTAGCATCCTTGATCTCGTGGTAGATCCACTCTTGTAACACACATCATCAATATTAATCAAGCAGGACATAGGGTTTTACCTCCATCAAGAGGGCCCGAACCTGGGTAAAACATCGTGTCCCTTGTCTCCTGTTATCATCCGCCTAGACGCACAGTTCGGGACCCCCTACCCGAGATCTGCCGGTTTTGACACCGACATTGGTGCTTTCACTGAGAGTTCCTCTATGCCGTCACCGATAGGCTCGATGGCTTCTTCAATCATCATCAATGATGCAGTCCAGGGTGAGACCTTCCTCCCCGGACAGATCTTCGTATTCGGTGGCTTCGCACTACGGGCCAATTCACTTGGCCAACTGGAGCAGATCGAAAGCTACGCCCCTGGCCGTCAGGTCAGATTTGGAAGTTTGAACTTCACGGCTGACATCCGCGGGGACTTGATCCTCGATGGATTCGAGCCACAGCCGAGCGTGCCGCACTATCACGGTAAGCATGATTTAGCTCTGTAGCCAGATAGTACCCTGGAGGCCGAACTCGAAACCGCTCCGATCTTCAATCCGGAGCCGGCTGCGCAGATCGAGGACGGATGCCTAGACATCGCCTCGGGGGCTGCAACCTCTACGGCGATAGAGCCGAACACTGACTTTGTCCCTCATAAAGCTCATGACTCCGAGGTGCCGGACTCCTCGCCGGACTCCGAACCTCCCGCACCCTCCCCGATTGAATCCGATTGGGCGCCGATCATGGAGTTCACCGCAGCGGACATCTTTCAACACTCACCTTTCGGCGACATCTTGAGTTTGCTAAAGTATCTCTCGTTATCAGGAGAGCCCTGGCCGAACTGCGGTCAGGACGGTTGAGATGCGGACGGCGAAGAAATTCAAAACCCACCCACCACCCACTTGGTAGCCGCTGTCGACGATCTAACCGACATGCTAGACTACGACTCCGAAGACATCGACGATATGGATGACGATGCCGGAGACGACCAAGAACCAGCGCCTACTGGGCACTGGATAGCCACCTCATCATATGACATATACATGGTGGATATCCCAAAAGATGGGAATGGCGAAGGAACAGAGGAGGATGACCCCTCCAAAAAGCAGCCCAAGCGCCGCGTCAGCGACGCCGCTCTAAATCCCGCCACAGCAAGAATGAAGACTCCGGCACCGGAGATAACAATACACCGGACAGTGCCGAAGACAACCCACTCCAGCAAGATCAAGCACAGGAGGACGAAGAGGCCAGCCCTCACGAGAGAGCGGCAGAAGAAGAGGTAGAGGATTATATGCCTCCCTCCGGAGACGAAGCGAGCCTCGACGATGACGAATTCGTCGTGCCTGAGGATCCCGTCGAACAAGAGCGTTTTAAACACAGGCTTATGGCCATGGCGAACAGCCTCAAGAAAAAGCAGGAACAGCTTAGAGCTGATCAAGATCTGCTAGCCGACAGATGGACCGAAGTCCTCACGGCCGAAGAGCATGAGCTCGAACACCCCTCCAAAAGCTACCCTAAACGCAAGTTGCTCCCCCGATTAGAGGAGGAGGCGTATGAACCCGCATCACCAGGAGACAATACGGTTGACCGACCACCCCGTGGTCGCGATAGAGAGGCCTCTAGGCCCTTCACTAGACCCGTACCCCGGCATCGCTCGAAAAGCACACGGCCACATGGGAACGCTCCGGACTTGTGAGATATATTGGAGGATAAGGCAAGACAATCAACATCGATCTATGGATCGCGTGGGCGTCCCACGATACGTTACGACAACTGTCGCGCCGGACACAGTAAGTCCGGCCGGGCCGAACAAAATAGACCAAGCTCTTTTGAGCTCCATCGTGATATCGCCCAGTACAGAGGCGCCGCACACCCACTATGCTTCACGGATGAAGTAATGGATCATCAAATCCCCGAAGGGTTTAAACCCGTGAATATTGAATCTTACGATGGCACAACAGACCCCGCAGTTTGGATCGAAGACTATCTCCTTCACATCCACATGTCCCGCGGCGACGATCTTCACGCCATCAAATATCTCCCCCTGAAGCTTAAAGGACCAGCCCGACATTGGCTCAACAGCTTGCTAGCAGAGTCAATTGGGAGTTGGGAGGACCTGGAAGCCGCATTCCTCGATGACTTCCAGGGCACTTATGTGCGACCACCAGACGCTGATGACCTAAGCCACATAATTCAGCAGCCAGACGAATCGGCCAGACAATTCTGGACACGGTTCTTAACCAAGAAAAACCAAATCATCGACTGTCCGGACGCGGAGGCCCTCGCGGCCTTCAAGCATAACATCCGCGACGAGTGGCTTGCCTGGCACCTGGGATAGGAAAAGCCGAAATCCATGGCAGCCCTCACATCACTCATGACCCGCTTCTGCGCGCATGAGGACAGCTGGCTAGCATGCAGCAACAACCTCAGCAAAAATTCTGGCAGTCCGGATTTCAAGGACTGAAATGGCAGGCCGTGTCGTAATAAAAACAAACGCCGCATTAACGGCGAAAATAGTGAGGATATGACGGTCAATGCCGGATTCAGAGGCTCTAAACCTGGTCAGCGGAAAAAGCCATTCCAAAGAGCTACTCCGGGTCCGTCCAATTTGGACCGAATACTCGACCGCTTGTGCCAGATACACGACACCCCCGAAAAGCCAGCTAACCACACCAACAGGGACTGTTGGGTATTCAAGCAGGCAGGGAAGTTAATTACCGAAAACAATGACAAGGGGCTGCATAGTGATGACGAGGAAGAGACCCGACCGCCGAACAACAGAGGACAGAAGGGCTTCCCCCCACAGGTGCGGACGGTGAACATAATATATGCAACGCACATACCCAAAAGGGAGCGGAAGCATGCACTCAAGGATGTCTACGCGATGGAGCCAGTTGCCCCGAAGTTCAATCCATGGTCCTCCTGCCCGATCACTTTTGACTGACGGGACCACCCCACCAGCATCCGCCACGGCGGATTCGCTGCATTGGTTTTAGACCCAATCGTCGACGGGTTTCACCTCACCAGAGTCCTAATGGACAGCGGCAGCAGCCTGAACCTGCTTTATCAGAATACAGTGTGCAAAATGGGCATAGACCCCTCAAGGATTAAACCAACCAAGACGACCTTTAAAGGCGTCATGCCAGGTGTAGAAGTCAATTGTACAGGCTCAATTACACTGGAAGTGGTCTTCGGATCCCCGGATAACTTCCGAAGCGAGGAGTTAATCTTCGAGATAGTCCCGTTCCGCAGTTGCTATCATGCCCTGCTCGGACGTACCGCGTTCGCAAAGTTCAACGCGGTGCCGCACTATGCATACCTCAAGCTCAAGATGCCAGGCCTTCGAGGAGTCATCGTGGTCAACAGAAACACTGAACGTTCTCTCCGCACGGAGGAACATACAGCGGCTCTCGCGGCAGAAGTGCAATGCAACCTCTCAAGGCAATTCTCGAGTCCGGCCGTTAAGCGGCCGGACATAGCTAAGCGCGCCCGGAGTAACTTACAACAAGACCACCTGGCATGTTCCGAGCACGCGTAGCAGTGCGGCCCCAACCCCAGCCCCTGTGAAACATCAAAACAGGTCCTTCGCATACACCATTACGCTCTGAAGATACCATGGGCATGGGGAGAGGGGCACGACCACGACAAGCCCAGACTGCGGCTCAACCACACCAGGGGCTCTTAAGTGTGTCGTTCTTTTTTTCTTTTTACCTTTTTTTACCCACAGGACTCCGTTTGTCAGAGGCCCTGTCCGGTAGCAGACCTGCCGAACTCACAATGCAATAGCCAGGGAAGGATAAAGGCTACAACGAATATACAGGTGGTCTCCATTACGAGCATTTTTATACACCAATCCGCAGCCTACCCCTGGAGGGGGACATGTTTAACAGTCCCATCCTTGCTTATAGCACTATTTGTATCATTCTGCATTCATAGCAGCACTTATTGAATAAAACAATGCAACACCTTTTTGCTTATAATTGCATTTCTTTTTCATACATATGTTCATTTACGACATGTTGCATCCGTACACTTTGGTACGGCTAATATACACCAGGGGCTTATCTTTCCCGCATTATGGTGTGATGAGTCCGAACACTTTCACAAGTGCGGCACCCCGAACTTATAACACTATATGCATCGGCTCCGAATCATGTCTTGGGTCAATAGTTGGGTTTGCCCGGCTCCCATGTTTTGGTACCTTACGTTCCGTTATATCGGCTAAGGTAGCACTGGGAGAACCACTGCGATTGCGCCCCAGTTGAGCTGGGTTAACGCCTCAGTGGAGAAAGATAAAACTGACCGTCGTGATGAGGCGAGAGCTGGTCGCTGTTCGAGAGGTTTTTTGCGAGTCCTTAAAGACTTATGCCGCTTAGAGCGAGGAGCCGGATACTGTCCGGCCCAGGCGTGGATAGCGCCCCAAATTCGGCCTTCCGAAGACTAGGGGCTTCGCCGAAATTTAAAATTATAGAATTCTATGGCTAAGTGAGAGTGTTCAAGCATTATAAGTCCGGTTGCCTTGTTCACTGTGTTGAGCGCCTCCCTAGATGGACCCAAAAATGGGAACAAGAGCGCTCAAGTTTATCCCGAACACCCCAGCACTCGTGGCACGGGGGCTGAAGCCGATGACTTGCCATCTCTCAGATTTGATAAACAGCCGCATAGAAGGTAATATTTTAAATTAACAAGCGTTGCTTAGCGCATATGAACTAAGTTTTCAGCGCACAGGATAACAAAATGCGAGTTTACTCAAATATTACATCTTTGGAGCACTCACCCGCAATAATGCGGGCGCCCTTCAGCACACTCTTATAATTCATCTCGGGCGTGCGATGCTCCTTGCCCTCTGGTGGCGGGTCCGTCACGAGCTTCTGGGCATCCATCTTGCCCCAGTGCACCTTTGCGCGGGCAAGGGCCCGACAGGCACCCTCAATGCAAACGGAGTGCTTGATGACTTCAACCCACGGGCACGCATCCACCAGCCGCCGCACCAGGCCGAAGTAGCTCCCAGGCATGGCCTCCTTAGGCCACAGCCGAACTATGAGGCCCTTCATGGCTTGTTCGTCCGCCTTATGGAGCTCGACCAGCTGCTTCAGCTGGTCGCTAAGGGGCACCAGATGTCTGGCCTCAGCATACTGAGACCAGAAGACCTTCTCCATCGAGCTCCCCTCCTCGGCCTGGTAGAATGCGGCAGCATCGGACACGCTGCGAGGAAGATCTGTGAACGCTCCTGGAGAGCTCCGAATTTGGGTAAGCAACAGGTAATTAACACTCACATGCTTACTTTGCATGAAAAATGCCTTACCCGTTGCTATTTTCTTCATCGCCTCAATCTCCTGGAGGGCCTTGTAGGCTTCGGCCTTAGCGGCTTTGGCACTCTCAAGAGCCGTTGCAAGCTCAGACTCTCGAGTCTTCGAGTCATGCTCCAAGCTCTCATGTTTTTTCACGAGATCCTGGAGCTCTTGTTGTACCTCCGCCACCTGCGCCTCCTGCTTCTCTCGCTCGGTGCGCTCCGCGGCCGCATTGCGTTTGGCCGCGGCCACCGCCTCCTTCAGGGTCGCCACCTCGTTAGTGGCCCCTGCAATACCCACGTTATCCTTGTCATTTTTCTTGCAACCAAATCCTTTTCTGTAAGGTACAATTTTAATAAGGTATTACTCACCTTCTTTTTCGTCGAGCTGCCTCTTGGCATGTCCGAGCTCGTTCTCGGACTGCTCGAGGCTTTCCTTCAAAGTATTGACCTCCGCAGTCAGTGCGGCGGAGGTCAGCAGCACAGCCTGCAATCCCATATTGACATATTTTTTATGACTCCTGCGTATATCCTTTTAAAGATCCTCAGTCCGGCTTTTCTTTCTGAACACCGAACCGAGCATCAGGGGCTACTGTCTATGCAGTACCATTTTACATATATCAAAACTCTTACCTCAAAACCTGTTAGAAGGCTGCTGCAGGCTTCGGTCAGTCCGCTCTTGGCGAGCTGAACCTTCTGAATCACCGCACTCATAACAGTGCGGTGTTCCTCTTTGATGGAGGCGCCGTTGAGCGCCTCCAGCAAATTATCTGGCACCTCTGGTTGGACGGAGGCAGCCGGCGACATGGTCTTGCCCTTCTTGCGAAGGGGTCGCCCGCCGGACTCTGGAGCCACTGTGGGTTCCGGGGCCGAGTCCGGTACAAAGTCCGGGAGGTGGTCCTGTGACACCTCCGGGGCCTCCTCCTCCTGGTGGGTCCTTTCCTGGGATCCCACCTCGGCATCGTCCATGGCACGGGGGGTGGAGGCAGTCGGAAGGGAATCCATATGCGACGCACCCAAGGACCCGCTCGACGAAACGGGAAGATCATCCTTGGGCGGACTGCAGGGTTGTATGCGGCATTAGAAAGACATTATGTGACAAAAGGGACAAAACCTTGAAGTTATTCGGGAGTCCGGATACTTACGATCTCGCCAGGGGCTTGGCCCATGGAGGCCAGTCCTCTTCGTCGTCGCTAGCGTTGGCAGAGTAGTCCGGGGGAAGAGTTTTCCCCTTCTTGGACCCTTCGGCCTCCCTTGTTGGGGAGGCCTTCCTTTTCTTCCCTCCCCCCGCTGGGGGAGAGGCTTTCTTCTTGTCCTCCTCGCCTTGGTGGGAGGAGTCGGCCTCGGATTCATCATCTGATAGCACCTGAAAATGGGAACTCTTCCGAGTCCCGGTGGCCTTCTTCTTGGCCTTCTTCTCCGGCACCACGTGGGGTGCCGGAGCCAGTAGCCCCATTAGGCGGGCGTCCGCTGGGTCCTCTGGCAATGGGGCCGGACAAATAGTTCGGTCGGCCTTCGCCAACCAGTCCTGTCAAAGGTAAAGGGAGTTTAGATCCCGCATAGAGTCAAACTATGGAACACAAGTGGCAAAATCACTTACCTCGTCAGCTGGACGCTGCGAGCGGAATCCGCGATCTTCGGTAGCGGTTGCGGGAGCCTCGGCGCCCTTGAACAGCACCTTCCAGACATCTTCGTACGTAGTGTCGAAGAGCCCACTCAGGGTCTCGTGCTGCGCCGGATCGACCTCCCACATGTTGAAACCCCGTCGTTGGCACGGGAGAATCCGGCGGATGAGCATGACCTGGACTACATTGACAAGCTTGAGCTTCCTGTCCACCAGCTTCTGGATACAGGCTTGGAGTCCGGTCAGCTCCTCCAAATCCCCCCCAGATTCGGCCACTCTCTTTCCAGGAGGTGAGCCGTGTAGGGATGCCGGATCTGAATTCGGGGGCCGCTGCCCAATCAGGGTCACGCGGCTCGGTGATGTAGAACCACCCCGATTGCCACCCCTTAATGGTTTCCACAAAAGTGCCCTCCAGCCATGTAACGTGGGACATCCTGCCCACCATGGCGCCTCCGCACTCCGCTTGGCTGCCCTTCACAACCTTCGGCTTGACACTGAAGGTCTTAAGCCACAAGCCGAAGTGGGGCTGGATGCAGAGGAAGGCCTCGCACACGACGATAAACGCCGAGATGCTGAGGATGAAATTCGGGGCCAGATCATGGAAATCCAGGCCGTAGTAGAACATGAGTCCCGGGACAAAGGGATGGAGTGGGAAGCCCAGTCCGCGGAGGAAATGGGGAAGAAATACTACCCTCTCATGGGGCCTGGGGGTGGGGATGAGCTCTCCCTCGTCGGGGAGCCGGTGCGCGATGTCGCTGGACAGATATCCGGTGTTGCGCAGCTTCTGGATCTGCTCCTCCGTGACGGAGGAGGCCATCCACTTGCCTCCCGCTCCGGACATAGTTGGAGGAGGTTGAGGTGAGAAGTGCATGCTTGGGCGCTGGAGCTCGAGTTCGCGGAGATGGATAAGCCAAGGAGGAAGAAGGCGCGGGTAAAAGGGTTGGATCTTTATCCCCTTATATGGGCGGACAAAAACATGTGTCCCCACCGGCCTGGTAAAACTCGCTTATCCCCCAAGCGTCACAATCAATGGCGCGGTTGGGTTACCCACGTCCGTATTGATGGGAATCCCCGAATAAGGGGAACACGATCTCTGCTTCGACAAGACGTGCCAAGGAAACCTCTTTGCTAAACGCGCTAATGTGGAACAATAAAAACAATTTGAGTAAAGGCTTGGTAGTGGTGCGACGTCACGCCACGAAATACGTCAGCAGATTGATCTTGTGTAATGTTATTCTCTCTACGGTGGTACATGGAATTTATTTTTGCAGAGCCAGACACTATCCTGGTGTTCACAATCTTTTATAAATTATTCGGAGGAGGAACCCGCCTTGCAATGCCGAAGACAATATGCGCGCCGGACTCGTCGTCATTGAAGCCTGGTTCAGGGGCTACTGAGGGAGTTCTGGACTAGGGGGTGTCCGGATAGCCGAACTATCATCATCGGCCGGACTCCAAGAATATGAAGATATAAGATTGAAGACTTCGTCCCGTGTCCGGATGGGACTTTCCTTGGCGTGGAAGGCAAGCTTGGCGATACGGATATGTAGATCTCCTACCTTTGTAACCGACTCTGTGTAACCCTAGCCCTGTCCGGTGTCTATATAAACCGGATGGCTTTAGTCCATAGGACGAACAACAATCATACCATAGGCTAGCTTCTAGGGTTTAGCCTCCTTGATCTTGTGGTAGATCCACTCTTGTAACACACATCATCAATATTAATCAAGCAGGACATAGGGTTTTACCTCCATCAAGAGGGCCCGAACCTGGGTAAAACATCGTGTCCCTTGTCTCCTGTTACCATCCGCCTAGACGCACAGTTCGGGACCCCCTACCCGAGATCCGCCGGTTTTGACACCGACACCGGGTTTCAAACCGGATTATATTATTCAAATCTTTAAATAGCCAACATGGCCGGATTTTTATTATGGTTATTAGATAACCAATATTATGATTGAGGTTTTCAAAGTCGCTTCAGCGCAATGGCTATTATTTTATCAATGGATATTATCTATCCTACAAATGGAAGGAGTAGTCCCGAGTCGCTGCAGGCTTACGACCCAACACTTGGGGGCTACATTATTCAAGTTGAGATTACATCAAATCTGCAAGTCTCATGTTGCTGCAAGCATGCACCATGACACTTGGGGGCTAATGCAAAGTCAGTTTTATTGGCCTTACTGAAGACCCGACTTGTCACATCATAATGAGCCGGCCCTTGGGGGCTACCAACTGATTCTGTCAAAAATTCAAGGCACACAAGTTAAATCCATTATTTCGAAGGGTCCATTGTTTCGGTTGGTAGAGCACAAAGCTCTTAACCTTGTGGACGTGGGTTCAAGCCCCATGATGGGGGTTACATCATATGATGTTATTTTCAATGAAGTATATATAAAGTCCCAGCTCAATATTATCTTACTGAGCCGGCCCTTGGGGGCTACACATTGCTGCTCAAATTTACATGATCATATTTATAAAGTCCCTGCTTATTATTGCATAATGACCCGTCCCTTGGGGGTTGCACTGGTTGAAGTTTTTTAAGCATCAAGCAATTACAAGTCCCAGGTTGCTGCAAGCATGACAACCCGGTACTTGGGGGCTAGATAATATGGAGTATTCTGTTTTTACTAGTGACTGGGATGAACAACATGGATTTCTTCAAAAGTGGCAGTATTTATATTGAAGCAAGTCTTAAGACATCACTTTGTTCTTCTCGGGACTTGGGGGCTACAGGTATTATATTATTATTGAAGAAATATTTTCAAATTCTCTGTTTTGAGAAAACCAGATTGACCCGGTGTCACGAATCATTATGACCCCGTATCTGCAACCCGGTGTCATCAATAATCATAAACCGGTGTTGGCAACAATCATGAACAGGTGTTGGCAACAATCTTGACCCGGAATTATCAGTTTTTATAACCCAACAATGGTGGTAATCATAAACCGGCAAGTTTTACATCTTCAAGCCGGCTGGATATCAATTGAATATTTGAATACCAATATTTTTGTCAAGTCAGAGCATTGAAGGCCGAATCAAATGGATTATTTATTTACAATATTTCTTATACAAACAAATTGAATATGAAGCTGGTCTACTGACCCAGATTTTCTAGAAGGAGGAAAGGACAAGGACTTAAGGATGTTCAACATAAGTTTACCATGAATAAATCCAAGCTAAACCGGGGGCTAATGTCGGGGATATACCACGTGGTATGACCCGACCGGAAATATGAATCGGTCGGACTTGGCGGTTTACTTGAGACCTGATTTACACTTGGCAATTCACTGGCGACACGCCCTGACCAGACGGTTTTCAAGCAAGCTGCCTGAACATTATGACTCAGTGGTAACTCGGCGGGCGGGACAGACGGATGACAAGGCCCAAGGCCCAGAAGGCCGGTTATATTAATGGTGGGCCGGTTTAAGAGGAAAGGCGTGAAGAATATTTACCTTACAAGGAGTTAAGACCCGAACTTGTATCCGGTTTGTATTAGAAGGTAGACTAGTCCTAATCCTAGTAGGAGTCCGCATGTAACCCGCCCCTCCAACTTATATAAGGAGGGGCAGGGCTCCCAAAGGAGGGAGAAGGAAGAAGAAACAATCTCTAGGGCTAGACACAAAGAGCCGGTTTACCGGTGACTCTCTCGTGATGATAATGAGACCTAGCCGCAAACATCATGTAGGGTTGTTACAGGATGATGTTTCCCGGGGCCAGAAGCTGTCTAAATCCTTGTCTTGTGTTGCGTCTCTCGATTCCGCCCAACCCCTCTCAAGCTACCGCATAGATGCGTTGGCCTCGCGACTAAGTCCTCACACTAAGGACATCTGGCGTGATAAAACCACGACACCTCCCCTCATAGTTGAGGGATAAATCTTGGTTTTCTCGTCTTTCAAGTTCCTCATAATGATCGGCAGATATAAATCCCAAGTGACTCAAAGAATAGAGCTATGCTCCCCGGCAACGGCGCCAGAAAATAGTCTTGATAACCCACAAGTATAGGGGATCGCAACATTTTTCGAGGGTAGAGTATTCAACCCAAATTTATTGATTCGACACAAGGGGAGCCAAAGAATATTCTCAAGTATTAGCAGTTGAGTTGTCAATTCAACCACACCTGGAAAACTTAATATCTGCAGCAAAGTATTTAGTAGCAAAGTAATATGGAAGTAACGGTAACAGTGGCAAAAGTTACAATAGCAGTTTTGTAGTAATTGTAATAGTGGCAACGGTAAAGTAACTAAGCAAAGATCAATACGTGAAAAGCTCGTAGGCATTGGATCAGTGATGGATAATTATGTAGGATGCGATTCCTCATGCAATAGTTATAACATAGGGTGACACAGAACTAGCTCCAGTTCATCAATGTAATGTAGGCATGTATTCCAAATATAGTCATATGTGCTTATGGAAAAGAACTTGCATGACATCTTTTGTCCTACCCTCCCGTGGCAGTGGGGTCCTATTGGAAACTAAGGGATATTAAGGCCTCCTTTTAATAGAGTACCGGACCAAAGCATTAACACTTAGTGAATACATGAACTCCTCAAACTACGGTCATCACCGGGAGTGGTCCCGCTTATTGTCACTTCGGGGTTGCCGGATCATAACACATAGTAGGTGACTATTGACTTGCAAGATAGGATCAAGAACTCACATATATTCATGAAAACATAATAGGTTCAGATCTAAAATCATGGCACTCGGGCCCTAGTGACAAGGATTAATCATAGCAAAGTCATAGCAACATCAATCTTAGAACATAATGGATACTAGGGATCAAACCCTAACAAAACTAACTCTATTACATGGTAAATCTCATCCAACCCATCACCGTCCAGCAAGCCTACGATGGAATTACTCACGCACGGCGGTGAGCATCATGAAATTGGTGATGGAGGATGGTTGATGATGATGACGGCGACGGATTCCCCTCTCTGGAGCCCCGAACGGACTCCAGATTAGCCCTCCTGAGAGAGTTTAGGGCTTGGTGGCGTCTCCGTATCGTAAAACACGATGAATCCTTCTCTCTGATTTTTTTCTCCCTGAACATGAATATATGGAGTTGGAGTTGAGGTTGGTGGAGCCTCTGGGGGCCCACGAGACAAGGGGGCACGCCGCCACCCTCGTGGACAGGGTGTGGGCCCCCTGGTCTTGATTCCTTCGCCAGTATTTTTTATTAATTACAAAAATATTCTCCGTCAAGTTTCAGGTCATTCCAAGAACTTTTATTTCTGCACAAAAATAACACCATGGCAATTCTGCAGAAAACAGCGTCAGTCCGGGTTATTCCATTGAAATCATGCAAGTTAGAGTCCAAAACAAGGGTAAAATTGTTTGGAAAAATAGATACGATGGAGAGTATCAGGACACAGTGAAGATTTTGAACGGGTTTCAAATAGAACACACATGAAGAATTTGTGAACAGACTGAGTTGAGTTTAGTATAGAGGGGGAACTGGTCCGATCACATTCACTTAGATGAAAAAAGCAAACAATGGGCTATAACTGAATGTTGTAGAGGACATGAAAAACTCAATACATATAGCAATGAAGAACAACGACGGAAAGTATAAAGAAATTGCAAAAACACAAATTGAAGATTTTCAACTTTGGTTGGTGGCATAACCCACCATATAAGAATGATAATTTCAGACACCGCGTACAATTGTCGTAGGGTTCTGAGAATCAAATTCTTCTTTAATTTCTTCACACTTAGAGGGTTAGTCTTCATTGATTGAAGAAAAATGTTACTTCATGTGTTGCACATCTAAGTCATCAATTTTGCATAAGTGTTAGGATGTGTGTCCTTTTCAAAGAACATTCGAAGATTCTAAGATATTTAGCTCACACCGCAACTTGCTAAATCTCTTCTCATCCAAGGGCTTTGTGAAGATATCGGCCTGCTGATCTTCAGTATTCCCGTGGTCGATGGAGATGTCGCCCTTCAACACATGGTCATGAAGAAAATGATGACGAATTTGGATGTGCTTTGTCTTCGAGTGCTGAACTAGGTTGTGAGCAATCTTGATAGCACTCTCATTGTCGCAACAGAGTGGCACATTCTTCACATTGATGCTATAGTCCTTGAGGGTTTGCTTCATTCATAGCAATTGAGCACATCAGGATCCAGCAGCAATATACTCAACTTCAGCAGTACAGAGTGATACTCAGTTCTGCTTCTTCGAGGACCAACATACTAACGAAAGACCAAGGAAATGACATGTGCCTAATGTTGACTTGCGGTCCACCCGATCGCCGGCATAGTCAGAGTCGGAATATCCAATGAGATCAAAAGAAGAGCCCTTGGGATACAATAATCCAAGTGTTGGAGTGTGAGCTAGATATCGAAGAATATGCTTCTCAGCCTTATGGTGGGTTTCCTTCAGTGTAGCTTGAAATCAGGCACACATGCAAACTCTAAGCATAATATCTGGCCTAGATGCACATAGATACAATAAATATCCAATCATGGAGCGGTATACCTTTTGATCAAAGTCTTTACCATTTTCATCGGTGCATAGATGGCCATTTGTGGGCATAGGTATTTTGACGCCTTTGCAATCTTGCATGCCGAATTTCCTCAACACATCCTTGAGGTATTTCTCCTGGGATATGAATATGCCATTATGTTGTTGACGAATTTGAAGACCTAAGAAGAATTTCACCTCTCCCATCATGGACATTTGATATTCCTCACTCATCATATAGGCAAATTCGTCACTGTAACGTTGGTTAGTGCAGCCAAAGATGATATCATCAACATATATTTGGCACACGAATAATTCATCATCATATGCTTTGGTGAAAAGAGTTGGGTCAAGTGAACCGGGTTTGAAGCCTTTATTCATGAGGAATTCCTTCAGTGTATCATAGCATGCCCGAGGTGCTTGCTTGAGGCCATAGAGGGCCTTGTTGAGTCTATAGATGTGATCTAGAAATTTTGGATCCGCAAAACCTGGTGGTTGAGAAACATATACTTCTTCCTAAAGCTTACCATTGAGGAATGCACTTTTCACATTCATTTGATGTAAGATGATATTATGATGGCTAGCATAAGCAAGCAATATGTGAATAGCCTCAAGTCTAGCAACAGGTGCAAAATTTTCATCAAAATCTATTCCTTCAACCTGTGTGTAGCCTTGAGCTACAAGACGAGCCTTATTCCTCACCACAAGGCCATTTTCATCATGCTTGTTGTGGTAGATCCATTTGGTGCCGATGATATCGTGCTTGCGTGGGTCTGGTCGCTTGACAAGCTCCCACACATTGTTGAGCTCGAATTGATGCAATTCATCTTGCATAGCTTGAATCCACTCAGACTCCATGAATGCTTCATCAACTTTGGTGGGCTCTATGGTAGAGACAAACGCAAAATGCCCACAAAAGTTAGACAAATGTGAAGCTTTTGAGCGCGTGAGAGGACCTAGTGCGTGGATGTCATTGATGACTGTCTCAATCTGCACTTCGTTTGCAATGCAAGGGTGAGCAGGTTGATGACTTTGACTTGGCCCAGCAATTTCTTCGGGGCCATTTTCTTCAGTAGCATCGGCGTGATTTTCTTGACGATCTAGAATGACTTCTTCAGCAGATTCTTCGGTAGGGTTGACATCCTCAGTAGCCTTGAACTTGCTGGATTCCTCAGGTGACATTTCATCTAGCATAGGAGGTAGGTGCTCTCTTTGCGAGCCATTAGTCTCATCGAACCACACATCTATAGTTTCAACAACCTTGTGATGATAGGTGTTGAAGACTCTGTAGGTGTGTGAGTCCTTTCTGTAACCAAGCATAAAACCCTCATGTGCTTTTGGTGCAAATTTAGAGTGGTTGCGAGGATCTCTAATCCAGCATTTAGCACCGAAGACTTTGGAATAACTTACATTGGGTTTCTTGTCAGTGAGGAGTTCATATGAGGTCTTTTTGAAGAATTTGTGAAGATATACCTTGGTGATGATGTGGCATGCAGTATCAATAGCATCTGGCCAGAAATGAGATGGAGTCTTGTATTCATCAAGCATAGTGCAAGCCATCTCAACAAGAGTTCTGTTCTTGCGCCCCATGACGTTGTTTTGCTGAGGAATATAGGGAGCAGATAACTCGTGAGTAATACCAAGTATACCAAGATATTCATCGAGACCAATATTCTTGAACTCGGTCCCATTATCACTCCTGATATGCTTGATCTTCACACCGAAGTTCATAGATGCTCTTGAGGAAAATCGTTTTGAAGACTTCCTACACTTCATTTTTGTAAGTGATGATATGCACCCAAGTGTAACGAGAATAATCATCAACAATAACAAAGCCATATAATGATGCATAATTAGTGAAGTGGCATAGTGAGTAGGGACAAAGAGATCCATGTGAAGAAATTCAAAGGGACGAGAAGTGGTCATGATAGTCTTCCCGGGATGCTTGGCTCTGGTGATCTTTCCATCCTCACATTCCCCACAAAGATGATCTTTGAGGAATTTGACACCCTCGATGCCAATGACATGCTTCTTCTCGCGAGTGTATGCAAGTTCCTCATCCCAGCATGACCAAGTCGTCGATGCCATAACCACCCTTCTGAAGCTTTTGCAAGTAGACATGTGGCAGGCTGTGGTCCTGTAGAGAAATCAACAATATACCAGTCTCCTCTCCTAAAGCCTTGGAATTGTCAGATTCCATTAGCACAATGCAACATATTTGCCAAAGACGACAACCATATCAAGATCACAAAGCATTGAGACAGACATGAGGTTGAATCCTAAGGACTCGACAAGCATGACTTTGTCCATGTGTCTATCCTTTGAGGTTGCAACCCTACCTAGACCCAATACCTTGCTTTTGCCTTTGTCAATGTAGGTGATATGCTTCAATTGAGATGGAGATAAAGTAGTGTCCATCAATAAGTTCCAGTCACCGGTCATGTGATTTGTACATCCACTGTCGAGGACCCACTCAGTAACTTTGGATTGTTCATCCTGTAGATGAATTAGTGCAACTTACGAACCCTTATACTTCATCAGTGAAGAATATGATATCAATTTCATCAACAGTAACAGATATAGTAATATGAGGACGTGAGAAATGAGTAATTCATTTCTTCATGATTAGCTTGCATCCATTCAAGCACATTCAGGTCTCCAGCAAATTCTTCAGACGATTAAGTTCGTCTGGAGACCTGACCCTGCATAAGAGATTAGTTCTTTTTCTTCACCACCCACATCTAGAGGGGTGGCAAAGAGTTTATCATTCTGCGAGCTCCATAAGAAAAAGATGGCATTGAAGCGAATGCACTTCGTTTCAGAGAAGAGGGGTTAGGATAAGCATATGAATAAGTAGAGAAATTCTTCAAGGAATTATGAACATAATGGTTTGAAGAATAATGCACATATTTATAGCCTTTAGACATTCCCTGCGAAACAGAAGTGTTGGCACGATGATGTTCATATGAGGATTTGGATCCACGTAAGGAATTTGATCCAAATGAAGAATTTGGTCCATATGGAGGCTTGGATCCATATGAAGATTTTGATCCATATGAAGAATTTGATCTGGGGTTCCTATTCTTCATAGGTGGTGTCTTGATGACATTCACCTGAAGATTTTCAAGGCACCTTTTGGGAACCTAGATTTTCTTCATAGGGGGGCCGTTACTGCAGTTAGTTCCAATATATCAAGCAAATACTTCACCATTCTGATTCTTGAACAGTTTATAGTTGGAGTCAAATGACTCATCAGAGGAATATGAAGATTCATAGGTAAAGCCAGATAGAGTGCATGGATCTACAGAAGGTCTTTTCGCAGCAACCCATGAAGTTTTGGGGTACTGCTTAGATTTCCAGTAGGTCCCATCAGCATTGAGTTTCCTCTCAAAGGCATTACCCTCTTTCCTAGGGTTCCTGTCCAAGATCTGCTTTTTGAGCACATCACATAGAGTATGATGCCCTCTGAGGCTTTTGTGTATGCCTGTCACATACAATTCCTTCAACCCTGCATTATCATCAGTGATAGTTGTGGTATCCTCAGATGAGGGATTTGTGACCACAGAGACAGTTGAAGAATTTGCAGCAATAGAAGCATTTGAACATTTAGGTGAACAATTAGCAGATTCATGCTTAATGCATTTCAGACATGGTGGAATAAATTCTTCCTGAGCGGAACTGATCTGTTGAGCAAGCAATGCATCTTTCCTTCTGAAGATCTTCATAACTCACTTTTAACTTCTCATGATCTTGCTTTCTCTGAAGAAATTCATAAGAAAGCTTCTCATGATCAGATAAGAGAGTGTTATGATGACTTTGAAGATTGTCAAACTTAGACTGAAGTCTCTGAAGATTATCAGTCAAAGTCTTAGTTCAATTCAATTCCTCACCCAACAGGCCATCACTTTGTCTAGCAGATTTTGAATCTTTTCCAAAGCCTTTTGTTGTTTAACAACAATTTTGGCAAGTTTGGAATAACTAGGTTTGAGATTGTCATCAGATTCATCCTCACTAGATTCAGAGGGGGAATGTTTGATTACCTTGGCACCTTTTGCCATGAAGCAATAGGTGGGAGCATAATCATCGACGCTCTTGTCAGTAGAGTTGGGAAGGTCATTTTCTTCAGTGTTGAAGATGAACTTGCTGACATAAGCAGTAGCGAGGGCTAGGCTCACCACACCAGAGTCTGACTCCTCGGATTCCTGCTCTTCCAAATTTTTGCCAGATTCAACTTCAGAGTCCATTTCCTTGCCAATAAATGCCCGTGCCGTCTTGGAGCTGTTCTTCTTGCGAGATGAAGACTTGGAAGATTTTGATAATGACTTTAAAGATTTATTCTTCTTCTTTGAGTCATCAAAATCGTCATCTTTGTACTTCTTCTTCTTTGATTCCTTTCCCCCAAAGGACAATCAGACATGTAGTGTCTAGGTTTCTTGCATTTGTGGCAAGTCCTCTTTTTGTAGTCACGAGATGAGGAATCATCACTCTGTGAAGACTTTCCAAAGCGACCACGATGAGAGAACTTCTCGAATTTCTTCACGAGCATTTCTAGCTCCTGGCTCAGTTATCCAGGTCACCAAGGCTGCTACCAGAATCTTCAGCTTCAGTTTCAGAGACTGCCTTGGCATTCAGAGCACGTGATCTTCCAAAGCTCGGTCCATAGAGATCTCTCTTCTCAGCAAGCTGGAACTCATGAGTGTTTAGCCTCTCGAGGATATCAGCGGGATCAAGAGACTTGTAATCAGCTTGCTCTTGAATCATCAGTGCAAGAGTATCGAATGAGGAATCAAGTGACCCAGCAATTTCTTCACCACCTCATGGTCGATGATGTCAGTGACACCAAATGCTTGAAGCTCATTTGAGATGTCAGTGAGGTGATCGAAAGTTTGATGAACATTTTCGTTGCCAAGTCTTTTGAAGCGGTTGAAGAGATTGTGAAGAACATCAACTCGGGAGTCATGTTGAGTGGAGACCCCTTTGTAGACCTTGGATAGCCTGTCCCAAATCAGCTTAGCAATTTCCAAAGCACTCACTTTGTCGTATTGTCCTTTGCTTAGATGGCTACATATGATATTCTTTGCTTGAGAATCAAGTTGTTTGAATCTCTTCACATCAGCAGCATTCACATATGGAGTGACTGAGGGAACACCATTTTCCACAATGTACCCGAGATCGTTATCAATTGCCTCAAGATGCATGCGCATCTTGTTCCCATCGAAGGTAGGACACCCAGCCGAGACCTTGATCATTCCTGCAGTCGACATAACTAAAACTCCAGGTGGTTAAACCAAAATCACACAGAACAAGGGAGGACCTTGCTCTGATACCAATTGAAAGTGCGTTATATCGACTAGAGGGAGGGTGAATAGGCGATTTTTACAAATTCGTCACTGAGGAATTTCTGGGTGAAGAATTTCCTAAGCAACGACACACTAGCAGCGCAATAAGTCCTGAGGTATAAGCATAACAGAGCAACATCATAGTCATCATGATAAAATGAAAACAGGCACAGAGTACAGATAGCGTGAAAACAGGATAAGCAAGCTAAAGACTATCTGACTGAAGAATTAGGAATGATGAATTAGAGAAAAACTTTAGTCAAAGTCTTCAAACAGTAATGATCAGGTTCATCAACACCTGAATGAGGAAATGAAAGGGTTTAGGAAATAGAACCAGTTGGCTTGGTGAAGACAATGATTTGGTAGACCAGTTCCAACTGCTCTAACAGTTGTACGCCTGGTTGGAGCGGCTGAGTATTTAAACTCGAGGACACATAGTCCCGGACACACAGTCCTCACCGTATTCTCCTTTAGCTAAAGTCACACAGACCTCGCCCAACACTCGTGGTAAGTCTTCAGGTGACTTCCAAACCTTCACAGACTTGGTCACTCGGTGATCCACAATTCCTCTTGGATGCTCAGACCATGACGCCTAACCATCTGGAGGATACACAATCCTCAAAGGTAAAAAGCGTCGGTTCCACACAGGAACAATCTCTTCAGTGATGCTCAATCACTTTCGGTTTGTAGGTGTTTGGGTTTGGGTTTTGGGTTTTCCTCACTTGATGATTTTCTCTCAAAGTCCTTGGAGGATGGGATGCTCTCAATGACAAGTGTTAGTTTCTCTTGGAGCAGCCAACCAACTAGTGGTTGAAGGGGGCGACTATTTATAGCATAGGGACCAGCCCGACATGATAAGACATAAATGCCCTTCAATGATATGACCGTTAGGTCGGTAGATATTTTGGACAGCTGGCACATAGCACAGCAATGGTCGGAAATTTGAGGTTCAAATTCCTCAGGGCTATCATGTTCCTCACTGTGTAGGCCATCTGCACTGGCTAATTCCTAACTCCTTAGTCAGAACAAATTCCTCAGAGACCAGAAGATCTTCTTCTCTGTCATTGAAGAAATTGACTGAATTGATATGATATTTCCAATGGCTTCACTCGAAAGGATTGGGTAGGTGTAGGATTTTGAGATGAGCATCACTTGGAAATCAGTTTCCTCGTCCCCCTTTAATAGTATGGTGTTTCCTATGACTCAAGAAAAAGAAAATGAAACTATAAAACAAAAGTCTTCACGCTTCATAATCCTCACGTGAATATCCAAGTCTTCAAGGTCACACCAATTTTTTCACTTTCAAAATCTTCAAGAGAACCAAAGTCTTCAGCTGAAGACATACATTTTTAGGGGTCGACTTTCATCGTAAATATCAAGCTCCTCATCGACTTATAGAGCATGTGTACACTCACAAACATATTAGTCCCTTAACCTATAAGTCTTCAATACACCAAAATCACTAAGGAGCACTAGATGCACTTACAATCTCCCCCTTTTTGGTGATTGATGATAATAGGTTAAGTTTTCAACGGGGACAAACATATTAATTGAAAGTGCTCAATATTGAGGAATTTGATTGCAAGATATAGAAGAACTCCCCCTGAAGATGTGCATATGTGAGGAATTTGCTTTCAAAAAGCAATGCACATTGAAGAGTAGAATCATGGAGATCTCCCCCTATATCATGTAATTCATACACGCATTTAACATATTGAATGAAGAATTTGAAATGCATGATGAAATATGGTGACTGATGTAATTCAGCATGCGTGCATTAACATATATGAGGAATTAGCATGCAGAAAAACAGAGCAAAAGTATCACAAAACCATAGGTCTAAAGTTTACAACTCGATCCAACAAATACTTCAGAAGAACGAGAGTTGTAACTTAGCAAAAAAGGCCCATATATAGACCCGCTTGAAGACTAACTCAAATTTCTCCCCCTTTGTCATCAAATGACCAAAAGGGACGAAAAGTGAGGACTAACGCCCCTGAAGAATATCATCATGATGTTGATGGAGGAGCGCCAATGTTGTTGGGTTCGTCCATTGTAGTAGGGCCTGCTGCAGTGTCATCCAAATCTTCGGCTTCGGCCATCTCGCGCGATGAAGAATATGAGATGACGACCAGCTGAGGAACTTTGACCTTCTTGAATTTCTTCGAAGGTGGTTGAGACCAGTCAAAGTCATGTTGGAAGTACATTTCTTTGAGTTAATTAGCAGTGTAGACATGCGAAAGAATATCTCAGGTGAGGTCGAAGACTTGATGCATATAATAGTGATTCTTCTTCATGGAGTTTGAGTGACAGTCATGTTCTGAAGAATTTCACCAAACTGATGCTTGACCCACTTGTGATTTCTATCCACCTTCTGATGAAGACTTAGGAGCAACTCACGATCAGTCATCACTCGTGGAGCTGTGGCTTGAGGATTTTGCTTTGAAGAATTTGCAGCAGTGTCATGAGTGGCAGAGTCATCATTTGTAGGGTAGGATGTTGCCTTTTGAATTGTCCATCCAAAGGATGAGTGCCTTCATCAATAATTGCATCCTTGCCCTTCTCGTCAACAGAGGTATTAGTCCGCTTGAGGACTTCAAGTGGTGGCAAATAGCTGAGATCATTTTGAAAATCAGCCTTATAATGAATTGAAGTCATTGATCTGATGAATTTCATGATCCAAGGAGCATAAGTCTTCAACTCAAAACGTGACAATGCAGCATTGGCCAAAGTCCTCATGAAGAAATCATGATAGTTGATTGGAATACCATGCATGATGTTGAAAAGCAAGTTCTTCATGATGCCAACAACCTCTTCTTCTTCAGAGTTGTGGCCCTTAATGGGACTGAGGGTTTTGGCCAAGATGCGATAGACAGTCCTTGGCACGTACAGCAAATCCTTGACGAGGAAATTTGTCCTTGGGGCTTGGCCAGCCTTCAAAGGCTTCATTAGCACTTGCATCAAATGATTCTATAGTTTTGGTTCTTCATAGAGCTTCAGTGCTCCTTTAGTGGGTGGACTGACTGGGACGACATGAAGCAATTCAGAGTCCGGAGCTTTGTGATGAGTATTTTCTGTCATCCAGTCCGGAACCAATGAATTCACATCATCAACATTGCCTGTCAGATGCAAAGTGGCATAGAAATGAAGAATTAGCTCTTCATTCCAGTCGCAGATGTCTATGCAGAATTTGAGCAGCCCTACATCATGAAGAACACTGACAACTGGAGTGAAACATGGAAGTGACTCCATATCCACATGAGGAATTTGCATATGATCAAACACTTTTCCTTGTCAAACAACAGCTATGAATAAAAGTTCTGGAGAAGCAGCCCAGAAGCGCTTGCGGAGAAGGCAAGCAGAGTCATATGGATTGAAATTTGAGAAGAAATGATGCTCAGCAAAGAAGTCATCAGCCTTGAACTTCTGCTTCTTGGAGTGAGGATTCTGTTGCTTAGGCTGAAGATTTACAGTGGAAGTCTTCACAACCATTTCAAGCACAACCTCTAGAGCCTCAGGATGAGGAATCTCATGAGCAGTTTCTTCTGTTGTCTTATTTTCCATTTCATCACCACTAGTGGCTGGAATTTCTTCTGGGATGGAGTGAAGTGAAGCTTGACCTTGATCAGAACTCGAGTGAATTACTTCAGTGTGCACGGGGAACTGAGGAATTTGCTACAGAGGAGTGAACAAAGGAGTCGTAGACCCGATGTTCACATCATTTCCCAATAATCATCATTTCCCAATAATCCATCTTCTGGGATGATGACTTTCCCAATAATCATCATTTCCCAATAATCATCATTCATCACTGGAGTCGTAGACCCAATGTTCACATCCTCTTCTTCTGCTTCAACTTCTTCAACACCGGCCTCTTTAGCAATGAACTCGGGCAGCGACAATGATACATGTAGAGGTGAAGGGATATTATCCACTTCAATTTCATCATCCAACTGCTCTGACAAAGCAGGAGATGGATTTTCTTCATCAATGTCATTAGTGATGACATATTCTTCACCAAAAGGAACAATTTCCTTTGATGTCATGATAGTCAGTGGAACAACATCAATTGGATTCTCGAAAGAGCTCGTCAAAGTCTTCACTTTCTTCGGAGCTGAAGACTCTAAGGCGTCTGATGCTTCCCTCTTCTTTGCTGCTGCCCTTTTGGC
This sequence comes from Triticum dicoccoides, assembly GCF_002162155.2. Classification (NCBI taxonomy): domain Eukaryota; kingdom Viridiplantae; phylum Streptophyta; class Magnoliopsida; order Poales; family Poaceae; genus Triticum; species Triticum dicoccoides. Next base: position 92,348,221 of record NC_041389.1, on the reverse strand, counting down.
AGCCTCGGTTTTCTTCGCTTCTGATGCAGAAGGAAGGAGAGTGCTTTTCATATGTGAAGACTTTGCAGGGGGAGCAGATGAAAGAGGCACGGTTTCTTCATTCACAACTGTTTCAGTTGCCCTGGCAGGTTCAAATTCTTTAGGCGCAGTGGCAGATTCTTCAGCAAGCCTGGATTGATATTCAGGCACATCATTGGTGGTTGCCCTGGTAGTTTCATCAGGAGTTGGAATAGCATCATCAGCCCCGACACTCTCAGATTCTTCAGCAGCCTGATTTTCATCAGCGGTGCTAGCATGTTCTTCAGTGGGCTGACCAGATGCTTCACCCTGAGGAATTTCTTGTTGTGCTCCAGCAACATTAGGCTTGAGGCCTTTTGCCAGCTTGACGAATCTGACTTTGGCTCCTAGCCAATCAGCTTTATAAGCGTCAAATTTATCACTGAGAGCTTTGATTTCAGACTGAATAGTCACAAGTTCTTCAGTTGTCATTTTCGGAACATTTTTCTTCAGATAATGTTCCTTCTTGTACTAAGCTTTGTTCACTAATTTGGCCTTCTCAAACTTCCATTATTCTTCAGAAATGAAAGCAATCAACACGTGACTTCGTCCTGGTGTGAGGTTCAGATCAAGAAGGGGTGTGTTGGGATCTTTATGCCAAAGATCAATGTAATCAAGGATCTTCTTCAGATCCAGCAATAGCAGCACAACACTTCCTTTGGCACTAGCAGGCCAGTTTTGTCGGTCTATGATGATTTGAGCCAGTTCTTCATCATCAGCTTCATCGTAAGACGATGGTACTTCAAAAGCGACCTGCTTCTTATGAGGACTTGACCTTGTGCCGCGTCCAGCAGTGACCTTTTTCTTCAGCATCCGAGGCTAAGCTGAGGAACTTGCTGAAGCTCCTGAAGCAATAGAAAAGCATGTAGTCCTTTCGCACGTGGCAAGATGCACTAGTGCTAAGGACTTTGTAGGTGCGGTTGAGGGCTTTGCTTGAGCAGAAGACCCTGAGGGCTTTGAGGAGCTAGGTCGTGAGGGCTTTGAGGAGCTGGGCCGTGAGGGCATTGAGGAGCTGGGCCGTGAGGGCATAGTAGAAGAAGATGGATTTACAACAGATTTCTTCTTCATAGCCTTCTTAGGCTGACTAGCAGAGGCTTCAGCAGCAGCAGCAGTAGAATCTTCGTTGAATTCATTAACTGCCTCCTGTGCTACTTTAGACAATTTCCTTTGGCTCTTGGCCCATTTTTAGGAAATTCCTCACCTCTTCTGATGCTAGAGGGATCAGCTTATTGGCCTGGTGCCAACGGAGGTCTTGGGCATGGAGGATTTACAGCGAATTTATTCATGTACTTGGGAGTGACATAGCGATATTCCCTCCATTCCCGTGCCCATCTTCATTCAATCCGCTGAATGCACACCTTGCGCTAATTTTTATTCTCTTGGCCATGAGTGGCCTCATCAGGAGTGCAATAATCTGCAGAGATATCTTCAGGGATCTCAAAAGCAGTGTTGGTTTCAAGCCTCTTGCCTCCCTTTTGAGGACGCTTTTCTTCAGCCATTTTCTTCAGCTGAGGATTCTAAACAATAGATGTCTCTGAGGAAGTATGCAGTTTTTCTTCGAGGAACGCCACAAATGAGTTAAGTTGATTAGAACCTAGTGATTCAGCAGCAGACATGTGTACATGTGAATAGAGTATTGGTGCAAAGAATTTGAAGAGGTCATATGCGTTCTCAGAATTTGTTTTTAAAAGGAATCAAGTTTGAGGAATTTGACCAGGGGAGTCTAGAGGAATTTCACTAAGAGTTCTTGTCTTAGGTTCCAGAGTTGTATAGATTGGAAATCCACACAACTGAGGAATCTTGAATAAAAGTACATCTTAGAGAGATAGATCAAGAACAAATGCAACCGTGGTGTTTAAGAATATGAAGGTTGAAGAATAAACACCTTTTGAAGATTTTGTGTAAATCATCAGAATCAACAAGGGTAGTAAAAGCGAGTTTTATTTACCCTTGACGAAGAACACGATGAAATGTGAGATGAACTGTGGAAGTTCGTCCGTTCAGATCTTCCACGCCCTAACTTGGTAGATGAAGACAGCTACGGGGCGGCGGATGTTAAGATTTCCAAGGCTGGCGTGAGTATGACAGCAACGAGGTCGAGGCAGCTAAGCTCTTCCTCACCGGTGACGATGGAGATTAGCAGTGGCTATAGGTCAGAGAGCTTGAGTGGGAGAGAGAGAGGTCGAGGGGAGTAAATGTGCTGAGGTGAAAGGGGAGGGGTATTTATAATGAAGTGAAAAATTGTTCGTCTAAGGAATCTGGGCAAACATGCACCTGACCCTTGCTATCCTATCGACATGGGTCACCCACGTACTGAGAGGTGGAGATCGTGTGAGATCATGGGTGAGTTGTTTAATCCTGTCGTGGGATGCGGAAGGATTTGAGCGGCAAAAGCCAAAAAAATTCGATATGAAAATTTTAACGTTTCGTTCGCAAATTCTTCAACTGTCAAGGACACAGTGAATATTTTGAACGGGTTTCAAATAGAACACACATGAATAATTTGTGAACAGACTGGGTTGAGTTTAGCATAGAGGGGGAACGGGTCCGATCACATTCACTTAGATGAAAAAAGCAACTTGAAGAATTAGCTATAA
>NC_041389.1:92323786-92345188 GCF_002162155.2 Triticum dicoccoides | reverse complement strand
ATTGAAGATTTTCAACTTTGGTTGGTGGCGTACCCCACCGTATAAGAATGATGATTTCAGACACCGCGTAAATTTGTCGTAGGGTTCTGAGAATCAAATTCTTCATTAATTTCTTCATGCTTAGAGGGTTAGTCTTCATTGATTGAAGAAAAACGTTACATCTTGTGTTGCACATCTAAGTCATCAATTTTGCATAAGTGTTAGGATGTGTGTCCTTTTCAAAGAATATTTGAAGATTCTAAGATATTTAGCTCACACCGCAACTTGCTAAATCTCTTCTCATCCAAGGGCTTTGCAAAGATATCAGCCAGCTGATCTTCAGTATTCGCGTGGTCGATGGAGATGTTGGCCTTCAACACATGGTCACTGTAAGTGCATCTAGTGTCCCTTAGTGATTTTGGTCTATTGAAGACTTATAGGTTAAGGGTCTAATGTGTTTATGAGTGTACACAGGTCTATAAGTCTATGAGGAGTTTGATATTTACAGAGAGAGTCGACCCCTAAAAATGAATATCTTCGACTGAAGATTTTGGTATTTCTGAAGACTTTCATGAAGACTTTGAAAGTGAAGAAATTGGTGTGTCCGTGAAGACTTGATATACATGCGAGGAATATGAAGCTTGAAGACTTTCGTTTTCATACTTTTATTTTTCTCCTTCTTGAGTCATAGGAAACACCGTACTGTTAAAGGGGGTCGAGGAAATACTAAGGAAAAATTTCCATGTGATGCTCAACTTAAAATCCTACACCTACCAATCCCTTCGAGTGAAGCCATTGGAAATCTCATAACACTTTAAGCAAGATGACATGATGTAGAGGGATAAATTCATGCAATATGATAAAAAAAACCATCTTGTTATCCTCGATGGCAACAATACAATACGTGCCTTGCAACCCTTTCTGATACTGGGTAAGGACACCGCAAGATCGAACCCAAAGCTAAGCACTTCTTCCATTGCAAGAACTACCAATCTAGTTGGCCAAACCAAACGGATAATTCAAAGAGACTTGCAAAGATAACTCAATCATACATAAAAGAATTCAGAGAAGAATCAAATATTTTCCATAGATAATCTCAATCATAAACCCACAATTCATCGGTCTCAACAAACACACCACAAAAAGAAGATTACATCGAATAGTTCTCCACAAGAGAGGGGGGGAACATTGTATTGAGATCCAAAAAGAGAGAAGAAGCCATCTAGATACTAGCTATGGACCCGAAGGTCTGAAGTAAACTACTCACACTTCATCGGAGGGGCTATGGTGATGATGTAGAAGCCCTCAGTGGTGGATACCCCCTCCGGCGGTGCTCCGGAACATGCCCCAAGATGGGATCTCGTGGATACAGAAAGTTGCGGTGGTGGAATTAGGTTTTTGGCTCCTGTTCTGATCGTTCGGGGATACGTAGGTATATATAGGAGGAAGGAGTACGTCGGTGGAGCGTAGAGGGGCCCACGAGGTAGGGGGGCGCACCCAGGGGGGCGCGCCCTCCACCCTCGTGACCGCCTTTGGCACTGCTTGGAGTAGGGTCCAAGTCTCATGGATCACGTTCGGTTGGAAAATCACGATCCTGAAGGTTTCATTCCGTTTGGACTCCGTTTGATATTCTGTTTCTTCGAAATACTGAAAAAGGCAAAAAATAGCAATTCTGGGCTGGGCCTCCGGTTAATAGGTTAGTCCCAAAAGTAATATAAAAGTGGAAAATAAAGCCCAATATAGTCCAAAACAGTAGATAAGTAGCATGGAGCAATCAAAAATTATAGATACGTTGGAGACATATCATCCCTCCTGTTTGGTTTAGATGTGACTGACACGGAGTTTTTTTAGTCCCTACACCAAAATGTCCCTGTAAACAAACACCCTCTAATAATGCCGCTGGAAAATTGATGTAATGCCACAGTTAAAAGCAAATTACATGTTTAACGAATTTTATTGTTAATATAATCTCTATGTTAATATTAATCAATGCCACCGTTTGAGAAATGCTACTGTCTTGCTTTCTTTCCCATTTAGATAAGGTAGATGCTTCTTTTTGTTGGCTTCTGTGTCATCCACCGTTATTGACCACTAATTGTTTCCTTTGCACCTCTGTGTAAACAGGGTTATCTACTTCACCTCGTTGCCATTGTGACCTTTTGTTGCACTACACAAAACACTTTTGTTTTAAGAGTGTTTTGTGCAGTTCAACCAAAATGTCACACCGAAAATGTTGCTTGATTGCTTGATCTTAGTGGAACTGCACAAGAGGAGATCTTACTTCCTATCCGTATTGGCAAATTTGGTTCAGATCTTCTTCTTGTGAGTTGTTTGAATTCCGCATCATGAGAGGTCAGTACTAGCCTTCTTTCACATGATTCTGCAGTGTGCTTTCATATGTTGTGCTACTTGTACAATTATGTTGTTTGATTTTAGTGAACTGCACAAATGGAGACAAGACATCCAATCTGTATGTGCACCGTAATATCCCATTGAGGTAAGATAAGGACATTTCACAACTTCTGGCCTGTATTTTGCCACTTCCATCAGAAAATTAAGTTTAGTACAATACTTGTGCTCCCTAATTGACATGCCAAATCTTACATTGAAGGCGAAACTTGTCTGTTATTGAACCAAGTGATGATGGGAAAGAACAAGCGGAAGAAAAACAAAAATCAACTCCCGGTGCTGTAATGAAGCACTGGAACTGTGATGACACAAGTAATGATATAGTTTTGCATCTTAATTTATCGCTATGGCTGGAACGAGCAATTGTTTTGCCACTGATTTGATGCCATATGTAATTATCTCTACTTGTGCAAACAGGGATCTTCTTTGAAGATACCATATATTTTAGTGGAACTGCACAAGAAGATGTTGGAAACATTAAACTAATCGAGGAGTATATAGTAAGCATGGCCACCCCCGTAGATAGCAACAGATGGTTCCCGAGAAGTGCTTCATCTGTATGCTCTACACAATCAGCCTCCTGACAAAGGTTGGTACTCGCCCACTGATTTCATCCATATGATTGAGCTTTGTCATCTCTATTGGTGTTGTGCTACTGTTTAGATACTGTCATGAAAAAGTGGTATTGTCCTTGGGAAGTGCTTCATCTGTGTTGTTTTAAATATTTCCTTTCCTTTTTTTTGAGCAAACATGGATGCTAGCATTTAGTAGTCCTCTTGTTTTTGCACAACAGGATCATCTTCCTCTGAAGAAGAATATGGAGTACATGAAGTGACTAGTTCCGATTATGCCAGGATGAAGAAGCACTGTCTATCTTCTCATCAGAAGGAGCAGTTGAAGGATGGTTACATTACTTCCCACAAGACCAAACTAACTTCAGCTCAGAAGGACTGACAAATCACCATTTTTTTGCTGTGATGCGCGAGTACAATGTTGTTCTAGGATTCTTTCTGGTGAGTTCCATTTTTCTAAAAGTGTACTCTACATGGACCATGTATGTGCTTGTTGAAACTGTCAATTCATAGTACAGTTTGCTTTATACTAATCACTTTTTTGTATTTGTGCAAACAGGGGTGCTCAGCTTGATTTCAATGGGAACTGCACAAAATGTTCATGAATACATCGAATCATTCATTTCCACCACAATAAAGGAGGTGCCCATAAGTTCAAGGCGTTGCAACATATAAGGGCGAAATCATACAAGCTACACGCGAATTTGGTTGATTTTGGTGGAACTGCACAAAAAGAATAGCTCATTTATTTAGCACGAGTTGCCATGTCAATGTCCGAACTGATGGCAAACCCTGCCCATTCCACAATTGTAGGCATTTGATATTTTGGAATGGGACAACCTTGTCAAATTTTGCTCATTGATTTTAGCAAGATATGCGTTTGATATTTTTGAATGGGACGCCCTTTGCTATCAGCAGCGGCGATCAATTTTTTCTTTATTCTTTAGTTGTGAAGTAAATATTGCCTCTGACATGTGAGTCGCTGAGATGCATAATCATCGATTGTTTTAAATGTTCTCTATGAATTGCGAGGCCTGTGTGTTTGATTGCAATGTACAGAAACGCTAAAAAGCTGCTCAAACTCTTTGTACTCCTTCTGTTCCTTTTTACTTTGCACATTGTGAAATTGCATACTTTTTTGTATAAGATTGGTCAAAATAGAGATACTTTGACTGCAGACAAAACTTGTATGTAGACTAGAAAGGACCGAAGGGAGTACATGTGAAACTGCTGCAAACGTGGTGATCACCTTGGGAATAATGCTAGTATGTATTGTTTTGCATGTTCATCCAATGCCAGTGATACAGGAATTCGAACTAATCGAAATAAATCCATTCATACACGGTCGGTATTTCATATAAACATGCCGGATTTCATTACATTTCATACATTCTTCAACTAAAAAGGGATGTTTGTGGCCGCATGCATCTCCCAGATGCAGAGGCCGGGGGTCATCCTCCTTTTCGAAAAAAAACTAAAAAGGGGTGCGCTGGAGGTATAATTAATTAACCGAAGCTACCCACCTGTGTCCCGCTGAGCCGAACAGAAGCTTCAGTGACTTAACTGCAGGTGCAATTGCGTAACTGACATGTGGCCTATTGGGCCCACGTGTCAGTCAGCCAACTGCACCAGCAGTTAAGTAGAAGCAGTGTTCTTCTCCACCACAGCTCTCCGACTCCATGTCGCCGCCAAGAAGCTAACCGGCCATCAATGGTCAACCCACCTAGCTTGGCTTCAACCGGAGGGTAGCAGCGGTGGCCTTACTTGGACACGAGCGGTGGCGACCTACCGTGTTCTACTCTTCCTCGTTTTCTGTGTGGCGCGACCTCGTTGGAAGCGGGGCGGGGCCTCGATGGAGCCGACGATGCCTCTGTCTTGTTGCCGGCGGGAGGTGCCTCAGCGGAGCGGTGGAAATCCTCCCCCACGTTGTCGGCACGGTGGGGCCTCGGCTGAGTCAGCGATGTCCTCTGCCTCGTTGTTGGTGGGGCGGGGCCTAGGCGGAGCCGGCGGTGTCCTATGCCTCGTTGTTGGCGCCGCGGGGCCTCGGCGGAGCTGGCAGTGTCCTCTGCCTCGTTATTGGCACCGCGGGGCGTCGGCGGAGCAGGGCGTCGTCGACGCCAGTGGAGCGGGGACTCGTCGGAGCCGGCATTGTCCTCTGCCTCGTCCTCGGTCTCACCAAACAGCGCCTCGCCCGCTTCATCGCCCTCTTTGCTAGCCTCTTTGTAGGCGGCCGCAGCCTCCGCCACCCGCATGCGGTACCGCCAGCTCTTGAGGCAGCCCTTGTGGGCGAAGCGGTACGAGTCGAGTAGCGCCTCCTGCTCCGCCCGCTCCGTGGCGATCTGCTCCTCTGCCTACAGGTGCTCCTGGAGGAGATGGTGGTTGTAGGCGGCGTCGTCCTGCACCTCCCGTAACTGCTCCTCATGCATCTGCCTCACCCTTTCCATATATTAGGCACGGGCCTCGCCGATGGTCATGGTGCAATGCACCGGTGAGGATGGCGCGGAGGAGGGGGTTGGCGCCGGATCGTCGACTACCATGTTCTCCATTGGGACGTCGTCGTCCTCCGGCTGCCTGCCGGCCAGCCGGTCGGTAGCAATGACTGCTATCTCCTTGTGGTCCATTGTCCGGCCGTCCCGAAGAGTGCTGTAGCGCGAGGAAGCCATGGTGGGCAGTAGTAGTGTGGACAGGAGAAAGGCAACAGATGCGGATGGTTGCGGCTATGGCCGGCGCAGCAGTTTATATAGCAATGGTGGGCGGGCGGAGGGACGGACGTGTGACGCCGGAGTAGCCGCCTCGGCAACCGCGTATCATTAATGTGTGCGGCATATGGACGGACGGACGGCACTTGTGTCGTTTGAAGGTGGAGCAATCGCCTGCACCGAGAAGCGGGGCGGCCGGCGCTGACTGTTTTGGGCGGAAAGTGCGCGCGGGCGAGGAGATCACTTTACTTGGATAGGATGACAATGGGGACCCACCAGGTCCATAGCCTCACGTACGCAAGTGCCTCCTTATTATATATATATATATATATATATATATATATATATAACTATAATTTATTTTGTTTCCTCCTGGTTTCCTAACGTCACGGTCCCACACCATTGTCTACCTATGTACTCCCTCCTTTCCGTTTTATAGGGCTTATCTCAAAATTTTAGTTTTTCCATTTTATAAGGCTCAATTTGGTTGTTTTCCATCACATGTTCAGATTTCAAGGTGCATTAAATCATTGCATGCAAGTATTAAGAGAAAATTAACCAATGCATGTACTTTATGGATGCACGCATTGCAATTAATGCATTGATAAACATAATTTTTTGAGGATAACAAGAGCATTAATTAGGTGCTTTTGCAAAACTCGAAAAAGTATTCCACCACTCGCCATCTACCTTGATTGGTGAGATTTTTGAATTGAGCATTATAAACCGAAAAGGAGGGAGTAGTCAATAAACGAGAGAATTGCACAAGAAGCGACCGACAGATGGGACCAAGTAGCTCGAGCAATATTTGTGTTTTTGAGGTGTGAGCACTGCAGAGTTTTTCGATGTTTACCCTAGATATTAATTTTTCTCCTTCCAACAACAACGAAAACATCTCTGCAGGTATTAACTGGGCGGGCTGTGGCCCGTCTAGCCCAGGCCAGATATCCAACCCAGATATTAATATTTTTCAAGCTGAAAATGGCAGCCCAGCTATACTTTTTTTAGGAATACCCAGGCAAGGTCTAGTTGTTATTCTCCGCCCGCTGGGCTACAAATCTTTCCTAGGAGGGATGCATTAGGCTTAATAAGAAAATTGGCTTTAAAAAATAATAAATGGGATGTAATTATAAAAACTGGGTAGTAACTATAAAAAAATGCACCAAACAGTGATTACTTTATAAAATACTATCTTTGGAATATTGAAAATTTTAATTTCATTAATTGTTGCGAGCGGAATGTTTCGTTGTATTTTTATGCAATATAAATTCATATTGAAATTGTATTTAATCTGACTAAAATTTCGGGATAAAAATATTCGGATCCCATCAAAATGTGGGAAATTTTATTGAATTCTATTTTGAACGGTTGGTTGAAATGGGCTGTACTTTTAACAAACTGTAAATGGGCTGTAGTAAATTCCATAAGAATTCAAAAATGGGCTACACATTCTTACAAATCTCAAATGGGCTATAAGTTCTCTGCCACACACTTCTGGCCTTACTAAGTTGACGCGTCCCCTAAAAAAACAGAGTTGGCGGGTATGCAAGGCTTTGTCAACTTATAGTCAACACACAGTTCTAGCAGCAGTGGCCGTTGGATGTCCATCCAACGGATGTCGTGCTTCTTCTTCAATCTCGGATATTCTAGCTTCACCCACCCAAAAAATGATTCATCCTCCTGACATCTGGGGCGCACTGTTTCGGAAGCTGACCTGTGGGCCTACTAAGTTGACGTACCAAGGGCTTTGCCAACTTAGTCAATATAAACGATTCTAGCTGCAGTGACCGTACGATGTCCATCCAACGGCCGTCGTGCTTCTTCAACCTCTGGTCTTCTTGCTCCAGCCTCCCAAAGGAGCGCCGGTCGTGCCGCCTGCTCCTGCCTCCCGTGGCCGGCTGTGGTGTCACCGCCCCCTACTACTCCCACAGCTGGCCAGGTCATCCCTCCACTCACCCACTGACCCATACCCCCTATTATTCTGCGGCGACGGCAGCGCAGCCGAACCAGTGAACCCTCGTAGTCCTCTCCGCGTGTGCATCCACTGCCGCGTCTTCCCCGGCTCCGCGTTGTCCCCTTCCTAGGCCTCGCCGTCGTCCACCGCCGTGGTTCTCTCGGCGCGGCGTGGTCAACGTGGTCAAGGAACGACTTCCATCGGATGTGGACTGTACGTGGAGAGGCTGACAGCTGAGTCCACAGCGGCCGCAAGGAAGTGCCTCCTTATTACGCGCAAAATAATAATTCCTCTACCTGACAGCGGGGACCCACCGGACGGTCCACCGTATTTCGCGAAAAAATGTTTGCCCCTTGACTACTGGGACCCACGAGCTACATCTTCGCACCCGAAAAAAAACGATTCGCCCCCCTAACTGCTGGGACCCACCAGCTACATCTTCACACGCAAGGAAGTGCGTCTGAAAAAAAACGATTCGCCCCCCCCGACTACTGGGACCCACCAGCTACACCTTCGCACGCAAGGAAGTGCGTCCGGGCAAAAAAAATGATTCACCCCCCTGACTGCTAGGACCCAGCAGCTACACCTTCGCACGCAAGGAAGTGCGTCCGGGCAAAAAAAACGATTCACCCCCCTGACTGCTGGGACCCAGCAGCTACACCTTCGCACGCAAGGAAGTGCGTCTAGGCAAAATAAAACGATTCGCCCCCCTGACTGCTGGGACCCACCAGCTACATCTTCGCAGGCAAGGAAGTGCCTGACAGTCGGGACCCACCTGGTCGAAGCGTATGTAGCGTTGTCATCCTAGTCGCGAACGTGTACGTACATATTGGTCGATGTAGAGGCGCGCACGTGTCGTAGTAGAGGCGCGCACGTGTCGTAGTAGAGGCGCGCACGTAGCATGTACACGTACGTACAACGGCCAGGGTGCAGGAAAGAAAATACGGTCACGTATGTGTACATACAGGCGGGGTCTTGAATGCCTAGTCGCGCATACCGCAAAGCGAAGGAAACGGACCTCCTACGGTCGAAACGGGGGTCCTGTTGATCGAGAGGGGTGTGGCGTACCGCAAAACGGAGGAAACGGACCTCCTACGGTCGAAACGGGGGTCCTGTTGATCGGGAGGGGTGTGGCGTACCGCAAAACGGAGGAAACGGACCTCCTACGGTCGAAACGGGGGTCCTGTTGATCGGGAGGGGTGTGGCGTACGGCAAAACGGACGAAACGGACTTGTGTTGGAGCGCTACGGTCGAAACGGGGGGAGGGGTGTGGCGTACCGCAAAACGGGACTCCACGGGATACTGTTCATCTCCATCGTTGACCTCCTCCAGCCTCCACGGGCTACCATCGACCTCCTCCAGCCTCCACGGGCTCCTGTTCATCCAGCCTCCACCGCGCGCTACTCCACCGGCTACTGTTTAACCACCCCTCCACGGGCACCCCTCCACCGTCTACTGTTCATCCAGCCCTCCACACGACGGGGTCCTGTTCAACCACCCCTCCACAGCCACCCCTCCACCATCTACTGTTCATCCAGCCCTCCACTCCACTGGTTCCTGTTCATCCAGAGGCAACGCCACCGCTCATTGTTCATCCAAACCCACCGCAACGCTCACTGTTCATCCAATCGATCGGCTTCAGTTAGCAGCAGTAGCGAAGGAATCGCTCCATCGGGTTCAGTTAACAGCCATCGATCGATTGCTCGGGTTCAGTAACGCGTAGCCTGTAGTGCAATCGCTCGGGTTCAGTTAGAGCCCAACGCCTCTCTCGGCTTCAGTTAGAGCCAATGCCTCGCACACACGCGCGTACGTACGAGAGAAATGCGCATCGCTCTGCCCCTGACCTCCCACCGTAATCGGCAACTCCCCGAAATTTTCCTTCCCCTCGCTTCTACCACGGTTTTTTCTGTCATGGACGGCCCAAAGAATGTCATGCAGCTGCGTCTCCGGCCCGCCCAGGACGAAAAGCCCATTTTCTGTCATGATTTTTTGTCATAGAAGTAGGAGCCCACCACATCTATGATGATACCGGGTTTTGTCACAATTATCGTCATAGAAGTGTCATATGTATGACAGAAAAAAATTCATTCGGCCCAAATTGTCACGGATGTGCCTTTTTTTTGTAGTGTCTCCTGAGGCGGTGGTCCGAGAGAGACGTGGGTGGCGCTGGAGGACGGTGCAAAGGTGGAAGATGATGTGGTGGTGAGTGCGCCCATGGTGCTGTGCAACATGGCAGCGGCGGTGGTGGACATGATCTCGGCTGAGGGGAAGGGGGTAGCTAGATGCGATCTTCAATCTATGAGAAAGAGGCTCTGATACCATGTAAATTTAGGTCGGAACCGTTGAACCCTTTGCTCGGTTGCATTGGTATATATTGGACATATGTCATGGCTTACAAGAAGAGGAGATCGATCATAGATCAATCGTTTACACACACACACACACACACACACACACACACACACAGAGAGAGAGAGGGGTTGGAGGAGGAGTTTGAACATAAGAAGGGATAGAGGGATTATACAACACTTAAACAGATTCCTATCCTTAAACAATATATTCTAACACGTTCTTCAGTTGGGCCGTGTGTGTTCTGAAATGAGTGTGTGTATGTGCATATGTGTTGTAATCGATGTTACTTTAACGAAGTTTAAGGTGTATCATGTGAGCGCTTAAAAATTCATTGGGTAAAACTCAGCAAGTTTGTGTACTCCACCTTTTGTGCATAAAAATCAGTAAATGAGAGCTTTAATCTCTACCTAATAATAAAGCACGTAGGGTTTCTGCCCGTCCGTTGCGCCAATTTGCAAAAAGCCCCTGCGTTTTCATGAAATTAACCCGCGGTCCAGATTTAAGTCACACCGAATCGTTATTTTACAGTTTTGTCGAACCCCCCCCTGACTTTTTAGGTATTCCATTCGCGGATCATATTTAATTCAAACAAATGCTTTTCTAAACCATCCATATCTTTTAAACCGTAACTCCGATTTAAACATGTTATATATGAATTTTGATTAGAAAAATATGTAGAATATGAATATAAGATTATTTTAACATGTTAAGTATTTATAAATATTATTTTGAAATATATTTAATTCAAACAAATGGTTTTCTAAATTATACATATCTTTTAAACCATAACTCCGATTTTAATATGTTATATGTTAAATTTGATTAGAAAATTGTGTGAAATCTGTATATGATGTTAATTTTACCTATTAAATATTTTTTAAATATTTTTTGGAAGGAAACTTATAACTATAGCGCACGATCCATTTTTCTTTCATACAGGCGGCGATCCGGATTGCAAATAAACACCCACTATAATCATATAGGGAAAAGAATACATTGAGAACTACACATGCATACCTCTGAATATGTCCCAGGGGAAAACAACAGATTTCTCATCGCGAGTGTGAGAGAAAGCGAGAAAGAGGGAGAGCGAGGACAGAGGGAGAGAGAGACGTATTAGGATTAACCACATTCTAACATGTTTTGGTTTGTGTGAACACTAAGGCCACCGCTGGCGAGGATGGAAAGAAGGATAAGCGGCAACACAAATATGATGCGTCGCTAAAATAAAGAAGATGGACCTATTGTGGTCTTAAGTGATGGTTGTTCAGTTAAGAGTGTGTGTTGTGTTTTTTCTCCCGTTGTAACGCACGGACTCTTTTGCTAGTTCCACCAAAGTGTATAAGTTACATAGGTAGCTGAGGGGGGAAAACGTGGTCGGATACAAATCCAAATGCTAGGTCTGACGCGTAAAGAATTTAATTAAGGTGTAAAACTATATGTTTATTCATGTTTCTGTAGTAGTACGGTGGACGCGCAAGTTGGCAAGTGCCTCATGTGAACACATGCGACCAAGTGTCTCTCCTCCATGTGCTACCGGCAGCCACCAGCCTTCGGGTCCGCGATCCACCTCCATGCTGCACAAATATACTGAATTTTCTGTACTATATGGAGCAAACCTAATTGTACTACTTGCACGCGCTTTCGTTCCCAGTACTATATTTGTGGAAACTGCTATACACTTAACGTCGAATTGTGATCAACACATGATACGCGTGTGTGTTGTACAATCAACACATGATGCGCGTGAAGGCACGATCGATGCTTGTTCTATAGAGTATAGAGCTTAATCTGATCCAGCCGCTGTGTGTTTTCTTGTGATAGGAACTGCAGTGCCACAACATTACATTAGGCAGAGAGCAGACTTACATTGACCCAAATTTAAAAAGAAACAGATATGGCAAGTGGGATGTGGCTACCAACCACTGCACACGCCATCCAGGCCCTATATATACCGGCCACAAAGCGGTTCTCAGCAGTACACACCTCGGTTTGGAACTTGGAAGTCGAGACACATACACACACACATATTAGATACATATCCATACTTCTGTTGCTCATTGCATCTCCTAGTTCAGCAAATTGCCAAACTGAGACATGGGAATTGATCGTGTCAACACGGCAGCCACTGGCCGCGGACGCACCGTCTGTGTGACCGGCGCCGGCGGTTTCATCGCGTCCTGGCTAGTGAAGCTCCTCCTGGAGAAGGGCTACGCCGTCCACGGCACCGTCCGGAACCCTGGTAAGCGCAGGGCACCGTTCTAACATTTGCTAACTCCATTGGATCGGGTGACTGTAATACGATCATTTGTACCCCCTCCAATCCATATTAATAGATGTTGCTTTAGTATATGAGTATATGAATGTGTGATGTATATTTAACTTCCTGTAATTTCAGATGACGTGGCAAGGAATGCGCACCTGAGGGCCTTGGAAGGGGCGACGGAGCGACTGACCCTCTTCCAGGTGGACCTGCTTGACAAGGAGAGCCTCGTCGCTGCTTTTCAAGGATGCGAAGGCATATTCCACACCGCATGCCCCGTCACCGATGACCCGGTACTTACTTAGTTCTTCAGCCTTACCCACATTGGAGTACTAGCTGCTGACATCAAATGTACGGTGTCTGAAAGGTTTATTCATGAGTTGATGCAGGAAAAAATGATCGAGCCGGCAGTGAACGGAACGAGAAACGTGATCAACGCCGCGGCAGAGGTGGGCGGCATCCGGCGTGTGGTAATGACGTCGTCGATCGGCTCCGTGTACATGGATCCTCGTCGTAGCATCGATGGGGAGGCCGACGAGACATGTTGGAGCGACCTCGAGTTCTGCAAGAACACAAAGGTTGGCTTGATTAACTCCGGCTCGTATTACATGCACCACATACAAAAGATGATGTGCATCTGACAAGTGGACGTATGCAGAATTGGTACTGCTATGCGAAGACGGTGGCGGAGCAGGCCGCATGGGAGCTCGCCAAGGAGAGGAAGCTTGACCTTGTGGTGATCAACCCGTCTCTAGTGTTGGGCCCTCTGCTACAGATGGCGGTGAACGCCAGTACGTGGCATATTGCCAAGTATCTGGACGGCTCGGTGCAGACGTATGCCAACGCGGCACAGGCATACGTGCACGTCCAGGACGTCGCGGACGCGCACGCGCGTGCGTACGAGACGCCCGATGCGCATGGCCGGTACCTCTGCGCGGGGCGCACGCTGCACCGTGCCGAGGTGTGTCGCATCCTTGCCAAGTTCTTCCCGGAGTACCCCGTGCCCACGAGGTGCAAGGAAGGGGCGGGCGAGATGAAGAAGGGTTGTCGGTTCAGCGGTCGGAGGATCATGGATCTCGGCGTCGGCATCACGCCGGCGAGCCAGTGTCTCTACGACACGGTCACCAGCCTTCAGGACAAGGGCATCTTACCACGTCGCGACGCTGATATGTCCTGACAACTCCATGGTCACCTTGGTCAAGTTAGCAGCATGCATGCCCGCTTGATGATTACAAAGTCATGGCATTTAATTCTTTATTTACTTCTTAGTTGTTCAAATATAAGGCCCTGTCCAGAGCACCTCCACCCCACAACTCCACTCCCCAAGTTGATGGAGTTACAGTTGAAAACTGAGGAGCAGCTATTTCCTGGCTCCACAGCTCCCAGAATTTCGTGGAGCTGGTGGATTTCCGAACAGGCCCTAAGTGTCCATTGTAAAAGAATATGTTATGATATGATGTTTATCTATTGTTGTTGTCTAGGCCATGATTCTACATACTACCGCCCTAAATTAACAGTGTCAAAAAATGTGTTATATTAACTTACAGAGGTAGTGTAATATTGTGATCCTTTATCGGAAAAGTAGAATATTGTGTTATATGCACCAGATCCGTTAGTAGCCACGGCAAAACGGCATCTTTTCACACATATGTGCCCATTATGTCATATTATGCTTAGAGCAACTCTAACATAGTCGTCGTATGCTTCGGAACTTCATAATAAATCCGGAAAAATGCGGGCATCAATGCCAAGTCTAAGACTTGAACTTTAGTGGGCTAGTTTAACGATGAAAACCTGACCATCTAAGCTAGGCTCAATTCGACATACACTGGGATTTCCGCGAGAACCATAGAATGATTATCATGGTATTTTTATATATAAATGGAAGTAACATATTTATAAGGGGAGAAAGCAAAAAGTGAGATACAATAGAAATTCCCAATTCCGTGTCTTGGTAACATGATGCGTGTCTTCGTAACATGATGCGTCTATGGAAATGATCTTCCAGGCTAGCAGATTAAGACTTGTTGGATTGAGAATTTATCATCTCTATTACTATTAAACAATCAAACAAGAACTTTTTTACGTGCATCCCGCTAAGCCTACACCAGTTAATTAGCACCATCTGATTATCTAAACTAATGAAATCTAACAGATTAGATTAATCTAATGAGTTATCGGGGTGCAATTAGCAATAATCTCCACTACTATTAAACAATCAAACAAGAACTTTTTTACGTGCACCCCGCTAAGCGTTCACCAGTTAATTAGCACCATTTGATTATCTAAACCAATGAAATCTAACAAATTAGATTAATCTAATGAGTTATCGGGGTGCAATTAGCAATAATAATAGGCTGACCACCACTCCACTGGTAGACGAAAACCTTCCCCCCGTCAGTTTCTCTCTCTTAAACAGAAATATCTCTCCTAAATAGATAAATAAATCAACAACCAATCCCTAATTACTAGGGATGACATTATAGCTAATGCTTGCAACCAGGCGTATGTGATCCATGCAAACCGGCTACTCCCGCATCAATTCCTCGCCCAATCAACGCCTCCATAGTCTGCATGCATTTGTTGTTACGGACGGGAGAGATTTTTGCATGTGAGGCCCCTCCCAATGCTCCACCTTGTACATGTGCTAAGCCTGTCATGTAGGCAAAAAATCTGATGTGGCAAGGTAGTTATGAGGAGAGAGATGAGTGTGGAGACCCCAGAAAGAAACAATGTCAAGCACGAGAACCTAGGCAAAACATTTAAATGGAAGAAACCCACCAATACATGAAGAACTTTAGTTGTAAAATCATTAAATGAATGATGCCTAGCACT
Organism: Triticum dicoccoides; assembly: GCF_002162155.2. Classification (NCBI taxonomy): domain Eukaryota; kingdom Viridiplantae; phylum Streptophyta; class Magnoliopsida; order Poales; family Poaceae; genus Triticum; species Triticum dicoccoides. The sequence goes on along the minus strand of NC_041389.1, from coordinate 92,330,125 downwards.
AAGAAGTTAAGCACCTATGCATTGGTAGCTTTAGTTGCTAAAGTTTTTAATGTGCCTAGCACCTCATGTAAGCACCCATGCATTGAAAGTAGTCTGAGATAAAGCCGTCATTGCCTCTGCCAAGGACACCCTACACATTCTAAAAAACAAGGACACACTACCCAATACCCATCCTCTACCGCCGCCATATGGACACAGGAGGTACCGCAGCCTCGGATTTGACGCGCTGCCGAATACGCGGGAGTTGGCGGGGCCTCCGATTCGATGTGCCGCCACCACTTCCGAGGACGCACGAGCTACCTGAGGTCGCTGGCGCTGCCGCCACGTTCGCTTCCGAGGGTAGGCGAAAGACGCAAATTTTGCTGCCAAGGATCCGGGCGCTTGCCCTAGGCCTCAGCCGTCCTCGCGACGCCGCCAGCTGAAGTGACACCGCCCGCCCCTCCTACCCACACTACGCTGCCGCCCCATCCCCCGCCCCAAAAGCACACACCTCCAAGAGGACTTTGCGGGAGTGACGACTGACCACGCACCAGGCACAGTGAGCTGATGCATCTCAACGTCGTCTCCATCCTTCGCTCCGCCTCATCAACACGGGGCAGGTCATCTCCTCTGACTGCATGCCCACCATGGAGGCCATCTCCTCCAACCGTGCTCCCCACCGTCTCCCTTCTTGGTTCGATCTGACCCTAGGGAACTTTTGCAGGCCTTGAGCTCAATCCTTCTCCTCATAGCTTCAGCGATCTTAGACAGACAAAGGATATGATCTGCACTGATACAAAACCAGAAATTATTTCTGTAACACTTGATCTTGGGTCTGCACTTGCTAACAGATATGCAGCCAAAACAAAGCCACGAGCCTTTGTACCGAATGTAAACATACTCTGCAGATGTGCGCCCATCCCCTACTAGGGAAAAGCCTAGCAGCAGCGCGGGTTTTGGGCCTCTCAGTAGCGCGGGGACAGGCGCTACTAATAAGGCGCTACAGCTAACGTATAGCAGTAGCGCCTGTTGTCCCACGCTACTGCTATACATGAATAGCTGTAGCGCTGTTTAGAAAAGGGCGCTGCTGATATTATCTGCAGCGATGTTTACCGGGAAGCGCTACTGCTAAATTCCCCCCCCCCTCGCTACTACTAGTTTTATTAGTTTTTTTTCTGCATATTTATTTTTGTATTTATTTTGTATTTGAATAGGCTTTATACAATAATCTTTAGCATATCATACACATACAAATGTAATCGTACCATATACATACAATTAGTCTCATCAAATCATGTCATCATCATAATCATCATCCAACACAAAGTGGTCTCTCGTCATCATCTCGAAAATAGCGATACAAGTCTCGATTACTTACAAATACATCGTCATCCATCTAAACAATGGTATACGCGAGAAGAGCTATCACTTTGAGTACATGCGTTCGTATCTCTCTCTCGCATTAGCGTGAACCTAAACTAACTACTGCCTGTCGCTCGGAAACCGGAAACCGGTACACCTGGGCCTGACACTCCGGCCACTTGTCGTATATATACTCCTGGCGTAGCACTTATTCACCATCGATTATCTATGCACCTGCATCGTCACATGAGTCGATGATATGCAACATATATAGTTGAGCAACAGAAAGAGACAAACTTGGCAAAAATAGAAACAACATATCATAAGCATAAATAACAAAGTTCATCGTACCCCAAAATGCCCTAACTAGAGTGATTTTCGCTAGTCGAGGAGGAGGACGATTTAATTACATCACAAATAAAGTTTCACCGTGCATAACTCAACGGACACATTGTCATATATCGACAATCACTCCAACATGTTGTTCCATCCATCAATGTCAGGGAGATAGTCCCCGAGCCTAGTGAAAGGCTTCAGGTCGAGACGCTGAGCGGCTACCCATGTTCGGACGTCTTCCTGCGACATTTGTCCTTCTTCGTAGAACATCCCTGTTTTTCCGACGATCTCCTTCATGATGATTTGGGCAAGTTCGCGCTGGATGTGATAGAACTCGGCTTGAAGTCGATGATCCTCGATATCTCCTACGTTCTTTGCCCATTGCAGAATATGGGCATCGCCGGATCTAGGTGACATGCGAAGGTTCTGGTGATCCCGTCTGTACTCCAGCATGTGGTGTAGGACACAGAATCCATCATTAAGAGAATGGTTCGGTTGCTGGATGTAGCAGAAGTCGGTCTTATGGCCGAAGGTGACCCTGCCGCCCCTTCTCTTCTTGTCCCTGACCTCTCCACCCCTTGCTTGGTAGTAAAACATAGCATTGTCGAGAACATCCTTGATGTGGGTGTAATCCTTTTTGTGAATGTTCTTCGACGAGTCCAAGTAAAGAGCGTGGGAGAATCGGGGGTATAGGATGATGAGGACGGCGCGCCCGCCGCTGCGCAAAATAGGAACACCTCAAATTACTTAGCCTCCACCATGCAAATGAATGATTGAAATCGAAGGAAGGATAGCAGCGCGCATGACTTACACGGGATGATAAGGCACAAGAATCGCCTCCTTGTCCTTATTGGCGAGCATGAAATTAACGATGTATTCCCTCGCGTATACACGGTGCTCTGCGCAGACTCCCAAGAAGCCCTCGTGCATGTAGTACGGGTCAGCGACACAGATATGAGATATCTGCTCAAACCCGATGATGTAGTTCATGTGCAAGGCATAAAGGCGGACAAACGTAAAATCCAGCTTCTTCACGTGAAACATGTCGAATATGTAATCGAATTGGAGGAAGAACTTATCTGTGGGGAAGCTGTCGACATACGACATTTTCCGCGGAACGTTAACCACGTAGAGTGGGTATCCTGGATCTGTCGAGGCGATGAGGCCTTTCTCTACCCGTAACACATCGTCATGAAGTCTCCTTAGATCGCCGAATCTGGCCTGTAGCGTTGTTGCAGGTAGGATTGCTTGACCGGGGATATGACATTTATCCGCATCGGGGATATCTATACGGTCCTGAAGCCGAGACTGCTGAGGCGGCTGGATCATAGAATCAACTTTTTTGCCCTTCCTCGCTCTCTTCCTAGACTTCTTTACTACTGGAAGGTCGTCCATAATACGTTGAGACGGCAATTCAGGCACCGACTCATGATGCTCAAACCCTGAGGAGGCGCCAGTATAGACATACTGTTCAGCGCCACCTCGTCCTCATCCTCATCCATGGCGACGTCATCAGCGACTAATGGAGCCTCCTCCTTACCCCGTCCGCTATCACCCAAGCAGACACCCAACGCTAATTGGGTAGGTGGGCTGTTGATGTTCATACCTTACTGAGGCTGCGTGCTCGTGGGTGTGCTCCCGACCGCATCCAGACGAAGCAAACTCTTTGGCCACAACAGGACCCACCCATTGCAACAATCACCAAGCTGCCATGGTGTCTCCTCGTCATCCACCAGTAGTATTGGAGGAGGCAAATTCTCATGGCCCGGTTCGACACTGGCCACGGAAACCTTGAAGACGTTCGGGGGGATCGGCCGGCTGTGGAACAATGGTTCCTTCGGCTCCATTATCATTGCCTTCCCCACGTCCACCTTCTGGTCGCTGATGGTGTACAATATGGTGCACAGGGTTTCGTCGGCCTCCAAAGAAAAGTCTGTGACATGAGACATCCAAAAGGCAACGAAAACGGGAGATTATACATTTATATTGAAGGGGGCCAGTGTGACAGATACCGTGAGGGTGTCGAGCTCAGCCAAAGAAGAAGCACCACCGAGCACGTCCGGTGCGGGAGCCGGTGCGGGAGCAGGTGCGGGAGCCGGTGCAGGAGCAGGTGCAGGAGCCGGTGCGGGAGCAGCGCGGGAGCCGGTGCGGGAGCAGGTGCGGGAGCAGGTGCTCCCAAGAAGTCAGCAAGGGGAAAGTCCTCTGCATTTTTTTCTGGATTTTGCCTTGTCCAAGTGAAAACGCACGTCATCAAGGAAGTAGACAAATCTGCAACCACCTATTTTGCGGCAGCTACCGCTGTTGCGACTGTCTGAGATGATTTCTTCTCAACCGCAATCTCAACCTTCTTGTCGATGTTTTCTTCAGTTAACCTCTGTCTTTCCTTTCTCTCCTCCATGGTCTCACGGTAGTACTTCTTCCACGTGGCACCGTCTCCGACACCGTGCACGCGTCCATACGACGGTCGAGTATCCACCGGTTGTCGTTTCAATATGTTCAACGCCCGGTTGAATGGAGTGTCCCACTTGGGCCTCGCCAATGCCTCAGACGGCGAGTCACTTTCAGCCGCAATCCGGTGCTGCTCTCTCTGCAAAAGGCACAAGGATTGTTTACAAATATGACTAACGTGTGCAGTCGAATTGATCAGAAACAAAAATTATCAGCAGTCTCATGAACTCCGTAATGACCGGTGTTGTCTCGTAAACCTTCTTCACTGGGTCCCAACGGTGTCGGGCCCTCAGGACGTCACGCTCCTGCGGGACGGTGAAATCCGCCAAGGGGTATGGGATGCCCAGATTCGCGGCTTCCGCGTCCTCCTTGGCCCATTTGTACCTCTTTCCGCCGTAACCACGGCTTCCGAGGTGGTGGCTCCCAATGTTCCTCTCTTGAAGCCCCTTCATGTACTTAGACTTTTTTTTGGTAGCTTCGGCCTCGCAAGCCTCCTTGAATATTTGAAACTGCTCTTCCATGATTGTCGGATTATCCTTTACAATCTTGGAGTAGGGTTCCTTCTTGTCGATGATCTTTGCTTTCACTCGAGTTTTCCAGGCGGCCAACGCGTCACTAAACTTGGTCATGGCGTGTTTGTTTATCTTCTTCATTGCCGGGTCCTCGTCTGGATCTTCATAGTCCTTCTCATTCCGACCCGGGAACAAGAATATCTGCTGAAACTTCTTTAGGAGGGAGCTCCTCATATTTTCTATCTTCTGTAGTTTCTCATCGTTGATGGTGGCGGTTGTCCGTACGATGCAGCCTATTTGATTGCCGTAGCATCGACGCGCTTCCTCGGGCGCCTTTGGCTCAAAAATGCCGTCGTCCACCTCCATGACCACCAGTCTAGTAGTCCTAAGTTTGTTAGGAAGTCGTTGCCTCTTTGCTTTCGGTTCTACACCGGCTCCGCTCCTTGAGGCAGCACCGGTCTCAGTCTCAGCGCCGGTCTCGATGCCGGTCTGAGTCTTGGCGCTGGTCTCAGTCTCAGCACCGGTCTGCGTGTCGGTCTCAGTCCCCGATGCCACCGGTGGGCCCAACAACAACATCGGTTGATCGTCGGTAAGGCTAAAAAATTCGTCTACCGCCCGGTAGACGTCGTCGCAATCACCAGAACCCTGTCCTTCATCGTTGCTAGCCATGTTTCCTATGATTAAATCTAGTCAATTAATTCTAGACCTAATAAAATGAATAATGACATAAAAATGCCTATTGTTTTGCATGATTGTTGACTCCTTCCTGGTGCGGCCAATCCCGGGCACTCGATATGTCCTAGTTTGTAGCACAAGTCATGCCGAAATTCACGGAAAATTTCGGCATGACCTTTGCTAAAAAGTGGACAAATCGAGAACCTGAAATTTGCCGGAACAGAAATGAATCAACATTCCGGCAAAACATAGGCCACTCAGCATCATTCCCTGGAAACAATGCTCAAATATCCCTCTTCGACACCGCAACACATGTCCAAATATACACGAGCAACCACATGTCCAAATTTCACAAGCTAATTCAAAAACAAAGTGTAGAAGAAAATTCATTTAACTACTAATAGAACAAAATTCAGTTAACTTTAGTGTTCTATAATGATGAAAGGAAAAAAAATTTAGTTAACTACTAATTTCATTCATTTAGGTTATTCATTTAACATCACCTAATTAACCTACTGTACCACTACTACTAGCAGCACTACTAACCTAATTAACCTAGCAAAACTCTAGTGCCCTAACTGAAAAACATCTAATTAACATCTACTAGTACCACTATTGCCCTAACCTAATTAACATCTACTAGTATCACTATATACTATACAAGTAGCATCTACCCTAATTAAACCCTACTGCCCTAACTAACTTTTGTTGTAAACCAAATTTTTTGCTCTAAACTAATTTTTGCTCTAACATCTACTACTTAACATCCTTTGCTCTAAACTATTTTTTTTCTATAAGCAAACTTTTGCTCTACTAATTTGTTCTCTAAAATGCAGAGAGAGAGGAGTCGGGGGGAGGGTTGGGGGACTTACGGAGAGGGGAGAGACGATGGCGGGGAGGTGCTCGATGACGGAGGCAGGGGCGGAGAGGGCGGGCTCGGACACGGGCAACGGCGGTCCTGGGCGGGCTCGGGCGGCGGTGAGGTGGAGGGCCCCGACGGTAACGTCGAGGGCGGCCTCGGGCGGCG
>NC_041389.1:92308611-92323259 GCF_002162155.2 Triticum dicoccoides | reverse complement strand
GAATTGGGGAGACGGCGGCGAGGGCGAGGGATTTGGGGAAGAAGTGTGGTGGCCGGGGGGCGGGGGGGGGGGGACCGCTGTTCAAGTGAAACGTAACGGTAGCGCGTTTCCGAAACACGCTATAGCTAAGTTAGCTACAACGCGTTTCCTGAAACCCGCTACTGCTATTCCTTTCTCCTTTTTCCCTTTTTTATTTTTCTTTACATTTTATTTTTTTTCCTTTCTCCTTTTTCTATTTCTTTCATTTTCATTTACTTTTCTACTTGTTTTTCACTTTATTTTATTTCTGTTAGCAGCAGTGCCTTACACGTAAGCGCGCTACAGCTAAGGAGAGGAGCAGTAGCGCTGGGCCAGTATACGCGCTACTGCTAGGTTGGGCTAGCGATGTGCGCCCAGTTCAAACATAGCAGCAGCGCTTTTCGCTTGTACGCGCTACTGCTAAAGTTATAGCAGTAGCACGGTTTATTTACGCGCGATGCTACTAAGTAGCAGTAGCGTTTGATTTTATACAGCGCTACTGGTAACATTCTGTGTATAAGGTTTTCCCTAGTAGTGATCCTTTAATGTGAGGTCTGCACTATCCAGTGCAGATTATTTACTATGTCTCGAATTGTAAATGTATAGTTCAATTTCAAAATTTTAACCTTTCAAGTTATTGGTGTTCGCACATGATTTTAACATCTCCAGTTTCCTTCAAGTTATTGGGATGTTGCTTTGACAGTTGTTATGTACTGCTTATTATTTGCACCATAATCTCACAATTCTGAATTTAATCTTTTTAGTTGACTAGCATCACATTTTTTAATTGTGACCTCATTCTTAAATAGTTAAATTTGGCAGGTTGCAGAAATTCGAATTCACTATCTCCGAGAATAATATTTTGTGGGGGTCACTGAATTCTTCTTCTCTTTCTGGAATTTGCGGCTTACATTGCTAATACTTGATCCTTGATAGCAATGCTATTTTCCTCCGTGTTGGTCATCCAAAAAAGCATAGAGGTGAGTATTTAATCCTCCATTAATCATGTATGTCCTTAATGAAACTGACTGCAGTTTTTTTTGGCTCAAGGGCGAGTCTGCACCAATCCACCATGCTCGAGTTAGGGGGATCACCTACAATGCGATGGCCAAACCTATATTGTAGGTTAATTCACTTTTGAATTTTTTTATGGGATTTATAATTAACTTATCCTTATTCCATTGCACAATTTTTAAACCATATCAAAAGGTTAGTTAACAGATTCATTGTGCATTCACTGGAATCATGGTATCATTTTACAACAGATTTATGTTCTGTCATACTATATGTAGGCAATTGGTATGATTCTTTTTAAGTCGAAAGTGTCTGCGGAGCTAGGAGAAAATACATATATTCTAGAATGTTTGGTTCCCTTTTTAGAACCAATTACATGTCATTTGTAGAGCATACATTGTTTATATATTGTATTTGTATAGAACCAGTTCTTCACATAAGTGACTAAACTTGATGCAGACTTGATCCTTGTGCTACTTTTTTACCCAAGATACTAAACCTCTATTGTTCTTGTGCGATTGAAGGGAAATCATGTACCGGCCTAATAAATTTTCCCAAATGATATTTCATTGATAAGCCACATATAAATCAAAGTTAACTAGGCATATACTATGATGCAGAGGTAATCTTATATTAATGTTCCCTTGATATTTCTTTTTTTGTAGCCTCTATTGCAGTCTGCACCGCACCGCTGCAAGAATGGAATTAATTTTGTTCTATATAAATGCTATAATATGTATTTTAGAGCATTTTTTCGCTATTGGGCTTTAATATTTTATTCCATTTCCGATGGATAAAAATGTTTGAGGCTACTTCCAAATTTATCCCTTGGTTTCTTACGGTCTAATGTGTTTGACAGTTTTTCTTTTAGATTTACCTCTCCTGGTTGTGCAGTAGGTACAAGGTCTCACCATGTTGAAGGCTACTTCCTGTTCTTCTATTCCCATTTTCATTTTGTTAGTGTATATTTACTACCTTATAAGGACATGAAGTGACTCGTGGATTGTAGCGCATGGGAAGCTTCATGATTGTTGTGGTTACTTTTTACATAAATTCATGGTACCACGAGTTGTATGTATAGCTTATTATACATGGTGATCCATCTTTGCGAGGTTAATTGTGTGTCCAGTTTATTGATGCTTTGACGGTGTCTGATTTAGTGGTTTACATTGAAGGTGGAAAACATCAAGTAAAATATGATTAGGCTTAAGATATAAGAAGAAATAATGATAATATACAAAAGTTAAATACATATGATTTGTCGCTTCCATAAAGAATGGAGTTATGAGAATAGGTAAATATGCGCCGTGGGACGAAGGAATCATTTGTATTCCGTTTATACTCACACGAATTGTATGTGCATCGATGAAAACGTGCGTTGCACATGCACACTTACTAGTTGACGGCAAAAGAATGCAACTCTCAAAATTGTCTATGCATGGCAAAATATTACATTTATTTGTCCAAAAAAGAATAGAGTTCCCTTGACCAGTTGGACAATTAGTAACTGATATGAATTCTAGGATTGTATTTTGAATATTCTTCCAATAGAAGGATCCAACAAGTCTTCCATGAGGTGGAGTAGAAGTGTTCGATGTGTCGCTGATCCATCCATCAATGTCATGTTTTGTTATCTAAGCTCCCTGAGTATGTTGTATATTGGTCTTGGAGTTAAATAAACAACCGTAACATGAAAACTAATGTCAATAGCATAGCCTATATGCTCATTAGTTAAGAAACAACGATATCTAGAACCCAAAGTACGTTTTGCATAAAAAGGAAGATGTTAAACTTTTGACACTTTATAAAAACTAGTACTTAACCTAAAGAAAACCATGGAACATGCACATTATTATTCATCGGCAGGAAAGAGAATATAGAAAAACCTTCATGATACACACGATATAGTTGTACACTCCAAATAATACATGATTCCGTTATATGTTTCATCCAAAAGAAACCTCTAAGCACAATATCAATCCTTGCACCACATTTCTCGAACCAAAAGTGATGCAATTACACAATATCCTAGAAAAGGGCTACGCTACCCACGAGATGGTCTGGAACCCTTGTAAGCATAGTGCACCATTCATCATTTGCTAATCCCCATTGATCATGTACCAGTGATATATACAAAAACTAAAGCGGCTAAGCTATGGTCGATTTGGTGCGCTTCAAGTGCTTTAGCGTGAGTGCTTTTCTGGTTGACATGTGTTCCTTTTATTGTTTTGCTTCATTGTCGGTTTAGTTGCATGCATGCCCGTTTAATGATTACAAAGTCGTGGCATTGAATTTTGTATCTCCTTATTGGCTCACCAGTTAATATAAGCGTCCTTTCTCGAAGAAAATATTTTATGATCTTTACCTATCATTGTCGTATGAGCCATGATACAACATAAAATCTTATAGTTTATGCACCAGGTCCATTAGCAACCATGGCAAGATGGCATGTTTCGGCCATATGTGCCCATGAGGTCGTACTATGCTTCACAATAATTGACACCGTATGTTTCAGAACTTTACAATAACTGTCAATATGAAGGCTTGAGGTAAAAGGATACTCTAACAAAGTCTCCATATGGGTCATTATGGCCATGCATTATGAAGCGTCCTTCTATCTAGCCTTCCAGCCTCTGTATTTGGCATCGAAGCCAACTTTTCAAGCGCAACCCATCCAACAAAACCGTTTAGCACTAATGCAACTTCCCCTAGTATCCCACCTCACGTCGGGATGAAACGAAGATTGGGGAAAATGGATGTTCCATTGACGAGTTGCTCCTAAATTTTAAGGCTGATATGGCAACTCTTAGTTTGCACATTGCCCGGCCAACCTCCAAATACATATGGAGCATACAATGCTAGAGTTGCTCTTAGAACCATAGAATGGTTGTTCTATGGTATTTTTATATATAAAGTAAAAGTAACATATTTACAAGGGGGAAAGGCAAAATAAGATGCAAGAGAAATTCAGCCCATTCCTTATCTTGGTAACATGGTGCGCAGAATGTTGTAATCCTGGATAGAAAGTTGTCTATGGAAATGATCTTTCAAGCTAGCAGATTAGAACTTGCTGGATTGAGATTCTATCATTGACGACAAAAGAATGCAGCTCTCAAAATTGTCTATGCAAGGCAAAATATTACATTTATTAGTCCAAAAAAGAATATAGTTTCCTTGACCAGTTGAACAATTGACAACTTATTACATTTCTAGGATTATGTTTTTAATATTATTCCAATAGAAGGATCCCACAAGTCTTCCATGAGGTGGGCTAGAAGTGTTTGATGTGCTGGTGATTAATCCATCAATGTCGTGTTTTGCTATCTAATCTGCAATGAGTTTGTTGTATATTGGTCCTGGAGTTCACTAAACAACAGTAACATGAAAACTATTGTCAATAGCATAGCCCATATTATCATAAGTTATGAAACAGCAACATCTAGAACCCAAAGTATGTTTTGCATAAAAAAGAAGATCTAAACCTTTTGACCCTTTTTAAAAACAAGTACTCAACCTGAAGAAAACCATGGAACATGCACATTATTATTCATTGGCACACAAGATAATATAGAATCTTCATGGCACACATGATATAGTTGTACACTCCAAATAATGTAGGATTTCATTATATATTTCATCCAAAAGAAACTTCTGAGAACAATATCCATCCTTGTACCACATTGCTCGAACCAAAAGTGATGCGATTACATAATATCGTGGAGAAGGGCTACGCTGCCCATGGCACGGTCGGAAACCATGGTAAGCATAGTGCATCATTCATCATTTTCTAATGTCCATTGATCAGGTATTAGTGATACATCCTCATATGTGGTATATAACTTTTGTGTGTAATTCCATATGTTGTGGTGAAGAATGCGCACCTGAGAGCCTTGGAAGGGGCGGCTGGCCCTCTTTCAGGTGGCCCTATTGGACAAGAGATCCTCGTGGCTGCATCCCGAGGATGTGAAGACGTATTCTAGATAGCTTGCCCCATCAGCTATGACCTATTACTTTACTTATTAGGCGTCCTTAGGGAAAGTTCAACGCGGATCTCCAAATGGACATCATCAGATATCCACTAATACGTCCAGATGTGTCTGCAAACAGCGGGCGAAGCACCGGCCACCCAATTGTGGGCATCAAAATTCCTCCGCTCATTGTTTTATCTGCCCATATTACTGAAAATAATTAAACATAAAAATCACAAGTCTCCAATAATTTAAATATATATATTTCAATGCAATAATAATTCAAATATAAATATTACAAGGCAAACATAAAGGTTTGAAATAAAATAGTTCAATTTTGAATTCATTCTATTTAGACACATATTCTAGTTGTCTCTTTAAAACGCTCACAGACGCTCAAATAGATCATTCTGATTTTGCTTATGAGTTCAAATTTGAATTCAACTCCGGTCCAAACACCTTGACCATTATGTCGGCAGGGGCGGGGCATACTTGGGTTGTGGTCAGTTCCGGGATGGAATGATAACTTAGGCAAAACCAAGCGGACACCTAGGTGGAGCAACAGAGGTCCCACAAGGCTTGAACGTCGTCCGGGGTGGTACATCGGCAGGTTGAAGTATGGGAGCATGGATACAAAGCACATGGGGATGGACAAACAAGGGAAGAATACGGGCTCCTCGCTTTTATTTTTGGGTGGGCCGAAGTGTTGCACTCATATGTGGTGGATGTTTGGACTCCCGCTCCCAAGCTTGTTTCGGGTTTGTGGGATTTCAGACGTCCAAACAAATACGACGATAGCACCTTTTGGTGCTGGCGGCACCTAGCATGACCACCAGTATGAGCGGGCACCTGGGTGGAGCGGTGGAGGCCCCATAAGGCTTGCACGCCATCCGGGGTGGTACATCAGCCACGTCGAAGCCTGGGAGCGTCGATGCAAAGCACATGAGGATGGACAAACCAGAGCATAACACGGTGAGTGGGTTGTAGTGTCAGAGTCATATGTGGAGGATGTTCAGTCTCCCCCTCCCAAGCTTGTTTTAAGTTTGTGGGATTTCGGACGTCCGGACATATAAGATGACGACAACTAGTATGACCACTGGTATGAGCGGGCGTAGGCATACCAAAGGTCGTCTTGCACTCTAGTGCATCTTGTGTGCCTCCCATTCATTCCTTTCTTCCTCCAATTATCGTGTTTCCTCATAAGTGATGTTTTCCTTCCATATCTAGTGAGATATGGAGTTTGCGTATTGGATGACCAACCTATAAATACATCTGTAGTGAATTATGCTAGAGTTGCTCTTAGAATGTATGAAAGCATTCACGTGCTTTGATGCATTTGCAAAAACCGTAGAACCATAAAGTGGAGATAGTAACATATTTGCAAGGGGGAAAGCAATAAAGAGATACAAGAGAATTCAGCCAGTTCTTTATCTCTTTAACGTGATGCGAAAATTTTATCCTTGTTGGCTGCCCTAAAACGCAACTGCGTGATAGAGATAATCTGGCAACCACACGGGCTGCGGCAACCGACTTAACAACATTTGGTAGTTGAGCACCAAGCATGGACCGGATTGCTTCCCGCCCAGCCTCTCACCCCGTACGCCGCTGGTGTGGCACCATGAGCCCAACCCTCATAGATGCGACCTGTGGGCAGGAATAAAAGCCTCAGCACCACCATGGACCGCATAGGCTTTGTCCTGCAGTGTCGTCCGATGTCGACGAGGAAGGGATCAGACAGGATGGAGCTTGGGGAGGATTGGGATTGTGAGCGCATGTGTCGTCCCTACAGAGCGACACTATGGGGGAGCGACAGGGTTCACATTGTTCATCGAGTTAGATGTGATGCGTAAAGAATCTAATTAACTAAGTACAAATATACTCACTCTGTCCCCAAATAATTGTCGCTAATGGTAATTTTACTCCTTCCAACCGAGTGGCCAGCGAGCGGCTGTGTCTCCTGGTCGGCGCGGGTTCGAACCTCTACTAGACAGTGTCATCTCAATCTCCTATTGTCTTATTTAAGAAACTGTAAGGGCTTCTCCCTTAGGAAACTCTGCTCATCAGCCGATCAATAATTACGTGCGCGCCCACCTCCTCGATTGTGCGACAGGCCTCCCCTATGGCCCCACCATCGCATCCTTTGCAACATCGTCGTACCTTATCCCATTTCCCTCAATCATTTCATCCTAAATCAGCACATCAAGGAGACGCTGGCCGCACACCAGGTGCTCACCACTGGCCCGCTCCGGCAATCGTCGTTCACCGGCGAGGTCGATTGGCCATCGTCGCCCCACTTCCACCCCTCCTTTATTTTTTGGCCCTCTCATTTGTTGTGGTCGGGTAGCCGGTTGCTCCGTCGCTCACATGTTTCCTGCCCTGCATCTAGATCGGGCGAGCCGCCACCTGACATCGGTGACTAAGATCCGCACGGGGTGGTCATCATTCCAGCTACGCGTGGCGCAATGCACGACCTCTATGTCGCCACTGTCGATGTCAGGGAGCTCTCCCTACTGGATCCGTCCTAGCCTTGCGCATAATGTTTCCGAAACAAAGCTCTTGTTGCAACAGTCAACTGAAAGAAAGCTCTTGCTGCAAAAAGAGGTCGCACACAAAGATGCTTTCCAACCTCATCAATGTTTCTGAAACAAACCTCTTTTTGCAATACCACCGATGTGTTTCTGAAACAAAACTCCTATTCCAATAGTCATTGTTGTTTCTAGAACAATACGCTTGTTGCCAAGAGGAATTTACGCTGAGCAATCAAGACCGGGCGGCTCGTGAGGCGGCAGATCTTTTAAAAAGATCCGACGACCAAAGCGTAGCACACCCCTTCTCCCCCTACTGGTCTTGTTTCTTCTTTCTTGCTTTTTTGGTATTTTTACTCTGTTTACGAACAGTGGATGATGCGAACGCAGAGTCAATCACTACAAAAAAAATATACTTCCGTGACAATACGTGTTTGTCATAATAGGTCGCGTTTTTTGTCATGCATGTACATCCATGACGATTTTATGACAGAATCAAGATAGTCATACCTGTGCTGTCGTAGAAGTGTTTCATGACATTACCAAAATTATCATCACGGAAGTGTCCACTTCCATGACGATAAATCGCGCGTCACAGAGGTGCTTTTGTCAAGGGTGACCGACACATGGCATCCACCGTAACGGAATGCCTTTAATCTATCGGGTTCGGTTTTGGATCCGATAACCCGTTAACAGCCCCGACCAATGGGGATTTTCCACGTGTAAAATCATCATTGGCTGGAGGAAACACGTGTCGGCTCATCGTTTGGACAGATGTCATCCACTCATTGAACATAAAGCACTTATGATACATCGACACGTGGCACAGCCCAACAGAGGCCCATTCCTGTGAAAAGGCCGGCCCGTTTGACTTGGTCAAAAGGTGGCGGGCCGGCCAACTGAAAGCCTATTAAAGGCCTGTTCGCATATAGCCCATTTAGAGCCCGCTAATCCAGTGCCCATTACGACCTATCCGAATTAGGCCCAATAGCGTCATATGGGCCGTCCAATATGATTCCAGCCTGTTTTAACTTCCGGCCCATGTATGGCCCATGACGTCTTTCGGCCCATATGAGGCCCTTTATAACTCTTGGCCCATTAACGGCCCATGGTGAAACTGGCCCGTAATAAACAGTGTATCACTTTATACCCATTAACGACCCATTATTCCATTGGGCCGTTTCTAGCCCATGTTATCTTTCGGCCTTCTCACGGCCCATTTATTCTTGGGCTCATTTGCAGCATTCGCTTACTTACAGCCCGTTACCATCATTTTCTGCTTGTGGCCCAAATTCAGCCTGTTGTTACAGTTGGCCCATTTGTGGCCCGTTAATACGTTGGGCCGTTTTCATAGCATCATCAAATACGGCCTATTAATGACGGCCCGTTATGGTCGGCCCATGAACGGACGATTCCAACTCTAGCCTGTTTACGACCATAATGCGGTCTGTTATTGGCCCATATTTGGCCATTCGATCATAAGGCCCATATAAGGCCCATTGATGATAAGGCCTATAGAAGGCCCATTGTTTCTATGGCCCGCAGAAGGCCCATTGTTTCTACGGCCCATAGAAGGCCCATTGTTTCTACGGCCGGTAGGAGGCCTAGTGTCACTACAGTAAATATGTAGCCCATGGTTATTGTGGCCTAGTTTAAAAAAATAGGTTATTGCAGCCACTAGCAAACCACGGAAAAAGAACTGCACTGACTACAAGCAAACAAATAAACAAGACAACAAGGAAATAAATAAGCAAGCAACTAACGCTAGGCTATCATGGCTAGTACACATATTACACCCACTGGGCATCAAAGTTCACCACCAGTGCAACTATAGGGAACAACAGGATATCATATACACTGGTTGTCAAAGTTGGCGGCTAGCGCAAATAAACGCCGCAACAAAACAAATCCAGAACTGAAACCACTTCAGATCTCAAGAAACAATATCTTGGGTACCCATAATGCTGGCAAGATGCTTAGCAAGCTTATTAACTTTCTCTTGTTTGGCGCTTAAATCGTCCAGCGCTTGCTGTTGCACCAGGAAGTATGCATCTGAATTCTGTAGGGACTTCCTCAGTACTTCAGCTTCCTGTCGCAGCACATCTGATCGATGTCTTTCAACTTGAAGTTGAGACTCAAGAAGACAAACTGATTCAGGCAGTGAGTTCGAAGAGCTTGTGCCAGCAGTAGTGGCCAGTAACTCGAACACTACATCAAGACAGGACTTTTGGGTTCTCTCACTATCGTCAAGATAGTTTTTATCAGCTTTCTTGGAGACCAACAGGGATGTCTCACTATGTTGAACCTTATCTGCATTACTTCCTTTACCATTGCATAACGCGATATTGTTCTCCAATATTTTGTCTGCATTCTAAAAGAGAAACAAGCAGACACACCACAGCTTTACCATGTTGTATATGAAACTCATTTTGGTAAATGAGTTCAGTAGTAAAGTCGACATGATAACAGCATGAAACAAACATATATCTATGTACCATGGTCACTTTATGGTCTATATCATTCTAGTTTTTGTTGCCAAATCAAGATAGAGACACGGTTCAGATAATATTTGTTCAAGACAAAGCAGAATAGACAGAATATAAGTGTGGGAAATTATAGAGCAATAACAACACTTGTAATGTGCATGACATGAGAACATAACTGTTTATTCAATTGAAACTGAAATCAACATAGAGCAGGTTACAACAGCAAACCAGTTAAAGAAACAGGTTTAAAACATACCTTTTGCACCATTGGAGTTTCAGTTCCATCCTTCAAATTTGAAAATAGTTGGTATGAGTAAATACAGTAATGCAAGAGCAAAGGAGTATGAACCATAGCTACAGAACCTGACCTGAGAACAAATCTTCTTCTCCTTTAAGCATTGAGTTGGGATTCAGAGTGGTGGTCCTCGTGATTTGGGCACTGCCGTTCCCTTACTAACTTCTCGTGTTTGGGTGCTCTATGATGGAGATGGTGTTGTGTCAACTGGAACTGGGTTACTATCCGCCGGGGTTGGGGTTAGAAGGGGTGTAGCTGGTTCTCTGTCCAACTGGGTAGGGGTACAATCTGCGAGAGTCTGGGTTATGTGTGGTGGATCTGGTCCTTGGGCAAGTCTCTGCATCAACTGGTAGCACTATCTTTTGTGAAGACCGTGTTGTTACTCCCTTAGATACTGCCATCACCCTCTCCAATTCAAATGGCTGATAAACAAGAAAAGTAATTGGAAGTATAGACATTGTATGATAGACAAGTGCTATGGATAGTGGGGAATAAAATAGGGCATGAAATAATTCACATTTATGTTGTCTAACCAAATAGGATAGCATGACACAATTTCACATATATGATGGCTAACTAAACAGGATAGCATGACACAGTTTCATATTATGATGGCTAACTAAAAAAGATGGAAAGATATAGTTCAAAATATGATGACTATGTAAACAGGATGACATGATATAACTATATAATGTGTTTATTAAATAGGTTGGCATGCCATAATTCACATACATTCACGGATAGAATGCCATACTTCAAAATATGATGACTATAAACACTAAACAGGATGAGATGATATAACTATATGATGTCTTTATTAAATGGGTTGCCATGCCATAATTCAGATAGATGATGTGTATGTACTATGTAAACATGATGACATGATATAATTCAAATATATGATTTATATAGTAAGCAACTAAGCAGATGGCAATCCATATATGATGTAAAAACTAAGCAATGCAAGACAACATGAATGACATGGGTAATATAACCCTGCCAGGTTTGAGCATAGGCCCAGGGGGGAAATAGGACTAGTCATTAGTCTCTGAATCCTCCTCTGAGGAGCTCTCTGTAACCAGCAAGATGCCTGCTTCAGCAGGTAGCATTGTCTGCTCTGAATACCTTGTTTTCACTCCAGATACTTTCATCACCACTTCAAATGGTTGATGCACAGGAAGAGTAGTTGAATATACAAACGTTGTCGACAAATGGAACACGTAATACAAAAAAATGATAGCATGATATAATTCACATACATGATGATTGGCTAAACAGCATGGCAATGCATAATTCACATATATAATGCCTTTGCAACAAGATAGTATTGCATAATTCACATATATAATGTCTTGCAACAAGATGGCAATGCATAATTCACATATATGGTAATTAGACACTGAACAGGTGGCATTCACACAAAGCATGTCTAAACTAATCAAATTACATAGCAATGCGAGACACCATACACACGATATGAGCAACATAACCCTGCCAAGTTAGAGCATACACCTCGGGGGGGGGGGGATATGACTGGTAATCTATCTCTGAATCCTCCTCTGAGGAGCTATCCGTAACCAGCAAGATATGCGCTTCGTCAGATAGCATAGTCTGCTCTGAAGACCTTGTTTTCACTCCAGAATTTGACATCACCGTGTCAAATGGCTGATGCACACGAAGAGCAGTTGAATGTACTAACATTGTTGACAAATTTAATATGTAACGAAAAGAAGGATGGCCTGGTATAATTTACATATAAGATGACTGGCTAAGCAGGATGGCATTGCAAAATTCACATATATGATGCCTGGCTAAACAGGATGGCGTTGCATAATTCACATAAACGATGAATAAACTAAACAAATGGCATTCGCACAAAGGATGTCTAAACTAAGCAGATGACATATTTGATGTATAAAGTAAGCAATGCAAGGCACCATATGCATGATATAACCAACATCAGCATGCCAAGTTAGAGCGAAGACCTCAGGGGGTAAATAGGAGTTGTCTTCTCCTTCTGAATCCCCCCAGAACAAATATCTTCCTCTCGATTACAATCCGAAATGCGTGGGGGTGGGGCTGCCTTTGCGCCTACCATGGAGCGACGTCTGCATGAAATTTTATTGCCACGCAAGGCTCGTCTCTTTTGCTCTACATGTTTAGTTCCATTATTTACAATAACTGTCATGCATAGGAATAAAACATAGTGAGATTATGTAAGGAATGCATGCAGAAATCCAGAGTGATGGTAGCAACCTGTGGATAGACCCAAAACCAATAATAGCAGGAATATAATGGCTTAAGTTAAAAAATACAGATAATGGATTCTTCACTATTTGTTTCCCACCCAACATGAAACTCATAGTAGACACCAGAGACTAACCATATAGTAGATAGACACTATTGGTTGCGGCCCCGATATGTACCCCACAACCATTTAAAAACTCAAGTTTGACCATTAGTTTGGAGCTGACTCAGAGTCTAATCGGTGAACAGGACGATAAAGTAGCATGTAATATTAAGCGATGCATAACATAAGCAGACACGAAAGAGTGCAACCTCTCTTGCGGACCCATGTTGTCCTTGAGGTCATCTGCTCGGTTGATGATGGTAATGCAGTTTTCATGGCTGCCGGCGGCGGGGAAGAAGGTCTGAGGCGGCAAAAGACAGTCTGGAGGCCGGATCCCTGATGTGCTAGACCCTTCTGTTGTTGGAGCATTTGAGCTAGGGTGGACAACGACGCAGCCGGAGCGGGACAAACCACACAAGGTTTTCTTTGACAACTATCTGTAAGAGAAGTAATTCTGTAAGGGCTCGTTTGAATTGGAGGATTCCAACAATGCAGGGATAGGAAATAGACAGGAATATGATAGGAATGCACGTGCAAAATAGAGAATTTAAAAACATAGGATTTCTACAAAGAATCATGGTGAGATTAAGTAAAACCACAAGAAAATGTACGGTTATAATGCTATTATGCTACTATCTCTTAGTCTTTTGCTTCATGAATAGGAATTTGAAAAGGAGGACAAGTGAAAATTAAAATTCCTACATTTTTTCTATCAAGGAGACACTAAAGGAACAAATCCTACAGCTTTCCTTTGCTCCATTACTTTGAACCAAATTCATGAATAGTAGTACCATAGGAAACTTTCCAATTCCTATGTTTTTCATTCACTTTTCCTTTCAAGCACCGGCGATTCTAGTAGGCACGCTTGAGCAAGAAAATGCCTACACTAAAAAATGATTTTCTGCTACTTCTATTACTTTGGACCCAGGGCACTGCCCTACTAGCTCAACTCCCAAGGCCATCGGCAAATGCATAGCTCAAACGCGCAGAGATAAATAATGATGGCGTTCAAGAGAGTCCATCACAGATAGCTAAGTTGCCTGGTACCTCACTGCTTGTCATATAGTAGGATAAAATAATCATATTTCCCGTTACTACGTGTGCTCAGTGGACAATATATATAACATGTAGAGTAAAAAAGAGATGTAACAAGTGTACAACCTCTTTGGCGAAGCCATGTCGATCTCAGCGTGATTGGGTCGGCCGGTGAGGATGCTCCGGCTGACTTGGCTGTCGGAGGGGGGGGGGGAGAAGATCTTAGGCGTCTGGAGATGGAGCCCGAGGTACTGCTCCGCTGTGATGGAGGGTTTCGTCGTTGGAGCAACTCCGGTGAGTTGTACGACGCCGAGGCTGAAGCAGGACAAGAGAGACAACATTAACCTCAGTGGAATTCTAATAGCATCTCCAATACATGACGTAAAATACATAACCACAAAGTGCTAGATGTAAAATACATCAGCCGCTCATCTCTGAACTTAACTATCAAAACTGAATTTAACTATCGAAACTGAACTTAACTGTCGAAACTGAACTTAACTGTCGAAACTGAATTTTGCTGTTGAAACTGAATTTTACGGTCGAAGCTGAACACACAAGAAAGGTGAGGCTACACGTCAGTCGACTGACTTTTTCATCTCTGGTCAGTCGATTTTGCAGCTGTTGGATACGAAATCATGGGCATGTAGTTCATCTTCAACCTCCACCCCCTGAGCCGCCATCCACCACCGGCCAAACAGCAGGCCCCCGCCGCCCGCGGCCGGCGGTGCGCCGCCCCGCCCGCCCCGAAAACACTCCCCACCGCCAGTCTGCCGTCGCCCCGGCCATTCTTCTAGGTCCCCCCCGTGCCGAGGTTTTTCTCCGGCGATCCCCACGCCACCGCCCGCCACCGCCGGCAACCATCGCCCCACCCTGAACCCTAAGATAGATAGTGGGGTACCTCTCCGGCGAGCCCCCCTCCCCGCCATGGCTGGTTCTTCCTTCACCCCGGCGAGC
>NC_041389.1:92305411-92308279 GCF_002162155.2 Triticum dicoccoides | reverse complement strand
AGTCGACTGAAGTGTAGCTAAATCGGAGCAGCATCGCAAGCAAGAGCAAGAGCGAGAGCAACAACGCGAGCAAGAGCAATAGCAAGAGCAGACCAGGCAGGGGACCAAGAGCAAGAGCAGAGCAGTAGCGCGAGCGAGAGCTAAGGCAGCAACAGCTCCTACTGATGTGGACGTCACTGCCGAGGAAGCGACGCCGTGGAGGAAGTGGACGACGACGCCGCCATGGATGGAGTCGCGCCGTGTCGGCTCGGGACCGAGCGCCGGCAGCACCGTGAGATCGAATCAAGAAGAAAATGCAGCGATTAGTGTACAACCTCTTAGGTGGCACCGATTAGGCCGCGGCTTCATCAGAGGAAACGGTGATGATGATGCTCTTCCGGTGGTGCAGGTGAAGACGGTGGTGTGGGAATGGAGGTGGCGCGAAAGACGAGGGGAACATTGGGGCAGCTCCTTGGAGGTGGAGGACGGGGTGGCTGAACCGGCGGGACGACGAGATCGACGACGGATCCTCATCCAGTACGGTGGACGAGGGACGTCGAGGTGTTGTTGTGGACGACGTCATCGGGGAAGAGGCTCCGGCTGGGTGGCGGACAGAGCAGGGTGTGGGGCTTCGTCGCGGGTTTTCGCGGCCTCGGTGTATGAATGGGTGGGCGGATGGGATGGGAGTGGGGAACTATGGCTTAGGAATGCGCTTGTCCAAAATGTGGGGTAAGTTACGAAAGTACCCCCACCGATTTGAGGTGGATATTTCGGTTCAGGGGTACCACGGGCATTTCGGGTGTCAGGATTTCACAGGAGGTGGGAGTTTTTGCACGCGTTGTAATTTCGGAATAGCAAGGCGCGCGTTGAGATGGAGGGAGTTGTCGGAGCACAACGAGACAAAGATATATCTTAAATATTTCGGGCTAACAAGGCGCGGGTTGAAATTTTCGGACAAGCCTAATGTGTACTGTACCAAATCAATTCGCACTACAAATGTCATTCAAAACTTTGAATTCATGTTATGTCAATTAAAATATTTCGCTACGTGTATAATGCATGCAACCTACTACTCAAATGAATGTTTTAGTGCATTCCAACCGTATATACTACCGCTTCAATATGAACTAAATTTGAATTCGTTTCTCTATTTGAATAAGATCTACAGTAATGATTGTTGTGAAGTCAAAGAATTTTAATTCTTTTCCCTGTTTTAATAAGATCTACAATCATCGTTATTGTCAAGTTAAACCATCGTTTATGTATTATCTTCACAGCACACCACATGATTAGTCTTGAGTTACATATGAACTATGTGTACTATATGAACTCGAACTTGATTTTTTGAATCCACTTTATGTTGATTTCAAATCACATTACATTTCTAGCTCTAGCTAGATCTTCATAATCTAAACCATGTCTCATATGTATAATGTGTTTATCACATTATGTATGGTGCCCCGCCCCCTACGCCTACAAGTATTTAGATGTGAGTTGCAAACACCACACATTACCACAAATTCAAATAGAATGTGAAAATGTTCGATATATAGTATTGTTTAGATTGTTTGATATTTAGTTGTAAGCTGCAAACGCCACACATTATCACAAATTCAAATAAAATGTGAGACTGTTTGATGTATAGTATGGTTTAGATTGTTCGACATTTAGCTATGAGTTGCAAACACCATGCATTATCACATTATGGTATAACATGTGCATAGCATGCGTATCACCGCTATATTCATGCATGCATATGTTTAAAACACTATGATCTCCTATTCAAATATATGAATCCACTTTCATATCAAATTATGATCTTTGTTAGTCTCTTACACCCACACAATCCTCTAACCTTTATAGCTACCACTAACTTTTGTCTCGTGCATGCACACGCCCTCCTCACCCTCCCCCTCCCTCGGCATTCTATCCGCCGGGCACATTCTTTTTTTTTCTTTAGGTCATTCTCCCAGAGTCTCCGCAACTCCTTTCGATACACACCAATCGATAAACCTCTCCAACGATGCCTGCCTACAACATACACACGCACCTTCAATCTCCTCCTTTATGTGTCCTTGCCTCGTGTCTCTCATACGGTCACACACACGTGTAAACTCTCGCCCCTCTTTTCATCGATCTCACAACCGCACACTCCTCCCCCTATCTAGCTAGTAGATGGGCCTCTCGCACCACCCCCTAGCTCCATTCCCTCTGTCTATCCGTCTCACTGGGCCTTATTTGCCTCTAACAAATGGACGTACACCGACCGATCTCCCGCTATACATATAGCTAGCTATGTCCTTATAACTCGTTTTTACCCACACGTCGATCGATCTACCTCATTAGTTATGTCTCTCCCTTCCTCCGACAAACAACAACTAATCTACTGATCTAGTTAGGTTTGCTTACCAAACACATGGTTCCCCTTCATCATCCATGGATGCGTCCCGACAGATCTATCATGCACAGGCACACACAGAAACATATCCCCACTCTTATTGATAACATTGCAGTTCCACCCTTCGTTTGTCTAGCAGGCCTCTCCCACCATCTTCGAGAAGCAACTCCATCACCCATCCAGCACTCTACCCCTCTCCCTCCCTCTCTCTCTCCTCTCTCTCTCTCTGTCCCATCATATTTCCCGTCCTTCAGTTATGTATGGATGTCGACCGATCTCCCTCAAGACATAGTTGGGTCTCTCCTTCTCAACACATATACGAGTCGTTCTACCTCTATAATTAGGCCTCTGCCTACCCCTCCCCCACGCACTCCCCCCCACACACTTATACATCGAGCGCTCTAGTCATGTCTCCCTGCCACACACAAACTTGACATGTGCCCTCTGACGTTCCGGTAGGTCGATCGCCCTATATGTTTGACTTGCACACA
>NC_041389.1:92298566-92304801 GCF_002162155.2 Triticum dicoccoides | reverse complement strand
ACTCACGAACGCGGTTTGTATCTCTCACACACACCCACGTAGGTGGGGGACATGCACGAAGAGAAGAAGTGCATGCACGACGCACGTACTCCCGTCTCTTTCCCAACCACACCCGCAAGGGTACACGGTGGAGCTCATTTTTGTACGAAAAGGCAGCCCACATGGTAATTTGGCACATGTACTGGTTATCCACTTGGCGGAGGGAGGATCGTCTACCACGGGTGAACAAACAAATTGCAACTTGACGTGTTATGTTAAAAAAAGAGGTAAACCATGTGGGGCCTACCTTAGAGGCAAGGCTCTATACACTGGAGTACTTTTGATGTGTCCCGTCAACTCGCAGAACGAGCTGAAGCTTGCTTAGTATGCCGTCTCCCCTGCCCACGGGCGCAGTGGCTCGCAGGATGAGGTGAAGCTTGCTTATTACTGTACGCCTTACGCCCGCTCCCTTGCCCACATGTGCGGTGGCTCGCAGGACGGGGAGAAACATTTACTACTCCCTCCGTTTACTCCTCGTCCCTACTACCTTGGTTATAGAGATTATACCATATTGTTTGGAATATATATGTCCTTTAGTAGATTTCAATATGAACTACTAGTACATACTCCAAACACTGATGTATATAGACGTATTTTAGAGTGTAGGTTCACTCATTTTGCTCCGTATGTAGCACTCTCCCTCGCCCCTCGACCCTCGCCCATGTGGTGGACGTGCAGTAATTCATTTGGTCTCATATAGCCAGAACGATATATACTGCACTACCATTATTGCTCAACTTCCCGAAGAGGCGAAGAGCCAATCGCAAGGTTAATATTTTGGAGATGCTAAGCGCAAGGTTATAGGAGAACGAGTAGTAGGTGCCGCGTCATTTATAAATAAAGTTTTTTTTTCTTTAGTGGCATGTACGTGATATGATAGGTTCATATGGAGAGAAAAGGAAACCGCTCCACTATATACATAGTCAGGACGGGCCAGCCTACACGGTTGCTTGCTGGGGTTGCTCTCTTCACACTCTCACGCACAAAATGACTGCGGCCACATCTCTAACATCCCGACGGATCACGTCCGCCGGGGGAAGGGGTTGATGCTTAGTGTAGATGCGGCCGCCGTCGCCGACGGCGAAAACCCACCATCGGCACATCCCGATCAGGGGTCCCCACCGTTCTCTCTCACAAAGCCGGTGAGGTTGCCCTCGTCCCTTGCTCACTGCCGCGAGGTGGGCAGTTGCCGCCTCCCGCCGCCCTCCTCAAGGTTGAGCTACGTCCCAACATCCCTCAGGTACAACTCCCTTTACAGTCGGCTTGCACCACTGCTCCAGCTGCCCACATCACTCCATGTGGATATTTCTCTACTTCTTTGCCCCGCACATACCTCTACTGGCTTATACATACTATATTTGTGATGAGTTTATGTCTCGTCAACTAGTCCCAGTAATCTTATTCTAATCACGCCTCTTCAATTTCTTTGCCACAGGGATGCTCATCCTCGATTTTGGTGAAACTGCACAAAATGATCCGATGGTCAAAAGGTTGCAAACTTCATTTCTTAGGAAGCTCGAACATTGCCAGCAAATTGAAGCCTGGTTAGGGTTCACGGTTCAAGGGCTAGGGACTGCATGGATCGTTTTTTTTCTTTAGCTGCCTCTGTTCCAAAATAAGTGTCAACTTTAGTAGTAGTAGTACAACTTTGTACTAAAGTTTGCATAAAGTTGAGACACTTATTTTGGAACGGAGGGAGTACGTATTTGCTATGATCTGTCAATCATTGAGATGCAATAGCATGCATGTTAGTCTCCTTTGTATTTGATGAAATGTTGCAACGGGCAACCTTGGACGCAAGATACATGTAACAGAAGCTAGAAGCTTCATAGCATTGTACAAATTTATCTCGTTGATAAATTACAGTACATACTATACTAGTACTTCCTCTGTTGCTAAATATAAGTCTTTGTAGAGATTTCACCATGAACCACATGCAGATGTATATAGATGCATTTTAAGTGTAGATTCATTCATTTTGTTCCGTATGTAGTTCACCTAGTGGAATCTCTACAGACTTATCTACTAGTAATAGCTAGCCCCCACCACTAGGAATTCTCCATCCTCTCCTTGAGCCACATCATCAAAATTAATGTAGCCATTAGATGAACTAAATCAGTCCATAATAGCCGTCTGATCTAGACGTTGAGAGGCTCCGCACTAAGCCACATGGAAGCATGCAGAAATACCGTGGCATGCATGTGAGTGGTTTTTAAATCACATCAACATGTCTGCATGCAAGAATGCACCGGTAGCATGCATGTAAGTGAGCTTTTAAGTCCCATTAACATGTCAATATAAAAATATAATCCCATTATGCAGTAGGAGTTGGCTGATCTTTTTTCCTTACGTGGGATGATCTAAATGATGATGGGAGTTTTTTTAGTTTGGCTACGACATTTGTCATGCGGTTATAGATTTTTTTAGTTCTGTGAAATCGATAATTTTACGCAGAGAGATATACGGACATTCCGCGGCAACGCGCGGGGACTCATCTAGTATTTAGGAATGGAGGGAGTACTATGTAAAGAGTTAGGTGTCGCACGGTGTCTAGAAAATATGGTGATAGTGTGAGGTGGGCCATGTAATCACTGAGCCTGCGCGTTTTCACTGCTGTTGCACTCCTCTGCTGTAAGAATGGAGAAAATTGTAATCTAGCAGTACCTCCTTTCACCGAAAGCGTGGGACATCCAGCAGTCCTACCACATCAGTAATAAAGACCAATGAGCCGTCAAATCACATAGACCCAGCAGTAAGTTGGACGGGCGAAGCAACCATCACTCTTGCGCTAGTGAGAGGTCGCGTCCGCTCTTCCCGGGCATGAATGCGACTCTGATTCTTTGGAGCGGCGTTGACCGTTTCGGATGGGAAGCGCGCACGGGCGATGGAGGGGCTTTGGGTGGGCCAGGCTAGTCAGGAGCAGGTGTGGCAGCTGTCCGCCTGTCCCTACCAGACACGCCCAGAAACGAGAGGATGCACCAACTCTCGCGGCTAAAACCGTACACTACACACCATCTCTCTGTAGGAGTAGGTCGATCTGTCGCTCTCTCTAACACACACACACATGCTGTTAAACACACACACACACGCACACGCACGCACCTTGGTCCCGCTGCACCTTCTAACGTGACTTATTACACCTAGATGGAGGTAGTAGTAAGTACGAGATACGGTGGCACACTGACTTAGGTCGAATACAAGTGCCCAAAATTGTGTGCATGTTATAATAAGGATTCACTTAAAATAGTACGTGAGCAAACAGAGGGATCAATTGGACAGTGTTCTTGAGCAGTAGCGAGATGTGTGAGGTAAGATACACCACTGGCGCTTTTAATTTTTCTTATTAATTTGTTTGTTTCACCCTTTGACTGGTGGGACCCAACTTACTACGTGGAGAGAGGTAAGGTGACTAAGGCTCCATTATTTCTGCACCACTGTGGATAGTCTTACCACCAAAGCCACATCACACGATTATGATTTAAATCCCAATGACTCCCACACACACAAAAAAAACACGGCATGCTTGTCACACTAATGCAGGAATGTATAAAAGGTTATTTTCCTCTCGTTGAACATAACGGGAGGGTTGTGTAGCTGGTTAGCCTGTTCGCTCATCAAACTTGAGGTCTCGGGTTCGATAACTACACTTGAGCATAATTCGTGCCAGGAGGATTCTTTGACTGGTCAAAATGGATGGATACAGAGCTATACGATCTCGTAGTGACCGTATAATCACCTCATCACATATAAGCTGCAGCCTCAGCACTTGTTTTCTAGGGTTTGCACGCTTCACACTCTCTCTCAAGTATATATATACATGCTGGAGCCTCAGCACTTGTAGTTGCTCTCTTCACACTCTCTCACCCTCTCCGGATCTAAACAAGACTTCGTCGGCTCTCTCTCCCCTCAGTGCTGGTCAAAGAGCCGGCATTATCCGTCCACTGGGAAGGGAAGGAGGCTTAACGTTGTCGCTTTAGGCGAGGAAGGGAATCCACTACCGGCGCAGCTGTTCACTTTCACCTAGCGGCGACGCGGGAGGGCTTCTGACCCCTTCGTCTTTGCCGCCGTCCCGTCGCCCACCGAACCACACCCCAAGAACCTTAATGTATAATTTACTTCTTCCACATGCATTACTCTAGCTGCATGTATACCATGAATCTAGGACGTGGTTCAAAGAGGAAAGGAGTGGGGGAAAGTAGTGGGAAAAGTTGTATAGCATGAATCTAGGACGTGGTTCAAAGAGGAAAGGAAGAGGGAAAGTTGTGAGGAAAGTTGTATAGCATGAATCTAGGACGTGGTTCAAAGAGGAAAGGAATGGGGGGAAAGTGGTGGGGAAAGTTGTATCGCATAAATCTAGGACATGGTTCAAAGAGGAAAGGAAGGGGAGAAAGTACTAGTACAGACTGGCTATCCAGCACCTATGTTGGTCGAAAAGGGAAAACAATGACAAATGCAGTACACACATCTGTAACGAACTGATCTTTTGTTTTGGGGGACAAGGCTGTAGAGTTTGAGCAGGACTAGATTTGCTGTGCTCACATAGGGAAAGGTGTCTAAAGATAACAAAACTGGGACCAACACAAATATGCTCCTTGGTTGTTTGTTCTTTGTTGCAACAGACTGTGCATGACCACAGTACATCGGTATATGCACATGGTGCTGGTGCATCCACTGTCCCATGCAACTCTTTAGCTGTTGTTAATCTAAGGCCTTGTTTGGTTAAAAACTCCCTAGTCCCTACCTGCTTGGTTCCAGGGACTAAACATTGACTATAGGTTATTAAGTGACATGCTAAAAGACCATGTTACCCATAGTAATGAACTAATAGAGACAAGGTGCGATGCGTGGCAGGGGCAGCTGTTGGAAAAAGTCCCAAAAAGACTCCCTCGGGGTCTTCTTTCTTCAGTCCCAAATGCCCACTTTTAGTCCCTAAAAGTCCCTCATGTTTGGTTTAGATGGGACTGACACGGAGTTTTTTTAGTCCCTACACCAAAATGTCCCTGTAAACAAACACTCTCTAATAATGCCACTAGAAAATTGATGCAATGCCACAGTTAAAAGCAAATTACATGTTTAATGAATTTTATTGTTAATATAATCTCTTTGTAATATTAATCAATGCTACCATTTGAGAAATGCTACTGTCTTGCTTTCTTTCCCATTTAGATAAGGTAGATGCTTGTTTTTGTTGGCTTCTGTGTCATCCACCGTTATTGACCACTAGTTGTTTCCTTTGCACCTCTGTGTAAACAGGGTTATCAACTTCACCTCGTTGCCATTGTGACCTTTTGTTGCACTGCACAAAACACTTTTGTTTTAAGAGTGTTTTATGTAGTTCAACCAAAATTTCACACCGACAATGTTGCTTGATTGCTTGATCTTAGTGGAACTGCACAAGAGGAGATCTTGCTTCCTATCCGTATTGGCAAATTTGGTTCAGATCTTCTTCTTGTGAGTTGT
The DNA here is from genome assembly GCF_002162155.2 of Triticum dicoccoides. Taxonomy (NCBI): domain Eukaryota; kingdom Viridiplantae; phylum Streptophyta; class Magnoliopsida; order Poales; family Poaceae; genus Triticum; species Triticum dicoccoides. The sequence continues at coordinate 92,299,302 of NC_041389.1, read as the reverse complement.
TTGAATTCCGCATCATGAGAGGTCAGTACTAGCCTTCTTTCACATGATTCTGCAGTGTGCTTTCATATGTTGTGCTACTTGTACGGTAATGTTGCTTGATTTTAGTGAACTGCACAAATGGAGACAAGGCTTCCAATCTGTATGTGCACCGTAATATCCCATTGAGGTAAGATAAGGATATTTCAGAACTGTTGGCCTGTATTTTGCCAGTTTCATCAGAAAATTAATGTCATTGTTTAGTGCTATACTTGTGCTCCCCAATTGACATGCCAAATCTTACATTGAAGGCGAAGCTTGTCTGTTATTGAACCAAGTGATGAAGGGGAAGAACAAGCAAAAGAAAAACAAAAATCAACTCCCGGTGCTGTAATGAAGCACTGGAACTGTGATGACACAAGTAATGATATAGTTTTGCATCTTAATTTATTGCTATGGCTGGAACGAGCAATTGTTTTTCCACCGATTTGATGCCACTCTTAATGTAATACGTAGTTATCTCTACTTGTGCAAACAGGGATCTTCTTTGAAGATACCATATATTTTAGTGGAACTGCACAAGAAGATGTTGGAAACATTAAACTAATCGAGGAGTATATAGTAAGCATGGCCACCATAGTAGATAGCAATAGATGGTACCCACGAGCTACATCTTCGCACCCGAAAAAAAACGATTCGCCCCCCTAACTGCTGGGACCCACCAGCTACATCTTCGCACGCAAGGAAGTGCGTCTGAAAA
>NC_041389.1:92285078-92298327 GCF_002162155.2 Triticum dicoccoides | reverse complement strand
GCCCCCCTGACTGCTAGGACCCAGCAGCTACACCTTCGCACGCAAGGAAGTGCGTCCGGGCAAAAAAAAACGATTCACCCCCCTGACTGCTGGGACCCACCAGCTACACCTTCGCACGCAAGGAAGTGCGTCTAGGCAAAATAAAACGATTCGCCCCCCAGACTGCTGGGACCCACCAGCTACATCTTCGCAGGCAAGGAAGTGCCTGACAGTCGGGACCCACCTGGTCGAAGCGTACGTAGCGTTGTCATCCTGGTCGCGAACGTGTACGTACATACTGGTCGATGTAGAGGCGCGCACGTGTCGTAGTAGAGGCGCGCACGTGTCGTAGTAGAGGCGCGCACGTAGCATGTACACGTACGTACAACGGCCAGGGTGCAGGAAAGAAAATACAGTCACGTATGTGTACATACAGGCGGGGTCTTGAATGCCTAGTCGCGCATACCGCAAAGCGAAGGAAACGGACCTCCTACGGTCGAAACGGGGGTCCTGTTGATCGAGAGGGGTGTGGCGTACCGCAAAACGGAGGAAACGGACCTCCTACGGTCGAAACGGGGGTCCTGTTGATCGGGAGGGGTGTGGCGTACCGCAAAACGGAGGAAACGGACCTCCTACGGTCGAAACGGGGGTCCTGTTGATCGGGAGGGGTGTGGCATACCGCAAAACGGACGAAACGGACTTGTGTTGGAGCGCTACGGTCGAAACGGGGGGAGGGGTGTGGCGTACCGCAAAACGCGACTCCACGGGATACTGTTCATCTCCATCGTTGACCTCCTCCAGCCTCCACGGGCTACCATCGACCTCCTCCAGCCTCCACGGGCTCCTGTTCATCCAGCCTCCACCGCGCGCTACTCCACCGGCTACTGTTTAACCACCCCTCCACGGGCACCCCTCCACCGTCTACTGTTCATCCAGCCCTCCACACGACGGGGTCCTGTTCAACCACCCCTCCACGACCACCCCTCCACCATCTACTGTTCATCCAGCCCTCCACTCCACTGGTTCCTGTTCATCCAGAGGCAACGCCGCCGCTCACTGTTCATCCAAACCCCCCGCAACGCTCACTGTTCATCCAATCGATCGGCTTCAGTTAGCAGCAGTAGCGAAGGAATCGCTCCATCGGGTTCAGTTAACAGTCATCGATCGATTGCTCGGGTACAGTAACGCGTAGCCTGTAGTGCAATCGCTCGGGTTCAGTTAGAGCCCAACGCCTCTCTCGGCTTCAGTTAGAGCCAATGCCTCGCACACACGCGCGTACGTACGAGAGAAATGCGCATCGCTCCGCCCCTGACCTCCCACCGTAATCGGCAACTCCCCGAAATTTTCCTTCCCCTCGCTTCTATCACGGTTTTTTCTGTCATGGACGGCCCAAAGAATGTCATGCAGCTGCGTCTCCGGCCCGCCCAGGACGAAAAGCCCATTTTCTGTCATGATTTTTTGTCATAGAAGTAGGAGCCCACCACATCTATGATGATACCGGGTTCTGTCACAATTATCGTCATAGAAGTGTCATATGTATGACAGAAAAAATTCATTCGGCCCAAAATGTCACGGATGTGCCTTTTTTTTGTAGTGTCTCCTGAGGCGGTGGTCCGAGAGAGACGTGGGTGGCGCTGGAGGACGGTGCAAAGGTGGAAGATGATGTGGTGGTGAGTGCGCCCATGGTGCTGTGCAACATGGCAGCGGCGGTGGTGGACATGATCTCGGCTGAGGGGAAGGGGGTAGCTAGATGCGATCTTCAATCTATGAGAAAGAGGCTATGATACCATGTAAATTTAGGTCGGAACCGTTGAACCCTTTGCTCGGTTGCATTGGTATATATTGGACATATGTCATGGCTTACAAGAAGAGGAGATCGATCATAGATCAATCGTTTACACACACACACACACACACACACACAGAGAGAGAGAGAGAGAGAGAGAGAGAGAGAGGGGTTGGAGGAGGAGTTTGAACATAAGAAGGGATAGAGGGATTATACAACACTTAAACAGATTCCTATCCTTAAACAATATATTCTAACACGTTCTTCAGTTGGGCCGTGTGTGTTCTGAAATGAGTGTGTGTATGTGCATATGTGTTGTAATCGATGTTACTTTAACGAAGTTTAAGGTGTATCATGTGAGCGCTTAAAAATTCATTGGGTAAAACTCAGCAAGTTTGTGTACTCCACCTTTTGTGCATAAAAATCAGTAAATGAGAGCTTTAATCTCTACCTAATAATAAAGCACGTAGGGTTTCTGCCCGTCCGTTGCGCCAATTTGCAAAAAGCCCCTGCGTTTTCATGAAATTAACCCGCGGTCCAGATTTAAGTCACACCGAATCGTTATTTTACAGTTTTGTCGAACCCCCCCCTGACTTTTTAGGTATTCCATTCGCGGATCATATTTAATTCAAACAAATGCTTTTCTAAACCATCCATATCTTTTAAACCGTAACTCCGATTTAAACATGTTATATATGAATTTTGATTAGAAAAATATGTAGAATATGAATATAAGATTATTTTAACATGTTAAGTATTTATAAATATTATTTTGAAATATATTTAATTCAAACAAATGGTTTTCTAAATTATACATATCTTTTAAACCATAACTCCTATTTTAATATGTTATATGTTAAATTTGATTAGAAAATTGTGTGAAATCTGTATATGATGTTAATTTTACCTATTAAATATTTTTTAAATATTTTTTGGAAGGAAACTTATAACTATAGCGCACGATCCATTTTTCTTTCATACAGGCGGCGATCCGGATTGCAAATAAACACCCACTATAATCATATAGGGAAAAGAATACATTGAGAACTACACATGCATACCTCTGAATATGTCCCAGGGGAAAACAACAGATTTCTCATCGCGAGTGTGAGAGAAAGCGAGAAAGAGGGAGAGCGAGGACAGAGGGAGAGAGAGACGTATTAGGATTAACCACATTCTAACATGTTTTGGTTTGTGTGAACACTAAGGCCACCGCTGGCGAGGGTGGAAAGAAGGATAAGCGGCAACACAAATATGATGCGTCGCTAAAATAAAGAAGATGGACCTATTGTGGTCTTAAGTGATGGTTGTTCAGTTAAGAGTGTGTGTTGTGTTTTTTCTCCCGTTGTAACACACGGACTCTTTTGCTAGTTCCACCAAAGTGTATAAGTTACATAGGTAGCTGAGGGGGGGAAACGTGGTCGGATACAAATCCAAATGCTAGGTCTGACGCGTAAAGAATTTAATTAAGGTGTAAAACTATATGTTTATTCATGTTTCTGTAGTAGTACGGTGGACGCGCAAGTTGGCAAGTGCCTCATGTGAACACATGCGACCAAGTGTCTCTCCTCCATGTGCTACCGGCAGCCACCAGCCTTCGGGTCCGCGATCCACCTCCATGCTGCACAAATATACTGAATTTTCTGTACTATATGGAGCAAACCTAATTGTACTACTTGCACGCGCTTTCGTTCCCAGTACTATATTTGTGGAAACTGCTATACACTTAACGTCGAATTGTGATCAACACATGATACGCGTGTGTGTTGTACAATCAACACATGATGCGCGTGAAGGCACGATCGATGCTTGTTCTATAGAGTATAGAGCTTAATCTGATCCAGCCGCTGTGTGTTTTCTTGTGATAGGAACTGCAGTGCCACAACATTACATTAGGCAGAGAGCAGACTTACATTGACCCAAATTTAAAAAGAAACAGATATGGCAAGTGGGATGTGGCTACCAACCACTGCACACGCCATCCAGGCCCTATATATACCGGCCACAAAGCGGTTCTCAGCAGTACACACCTCGGTTTGGAACTTGGAAGTCGAGACACATACACACACACATATTAGATACATATCCATACTTCTGTTGCTCATTGCATCTCCTAGTTCAGCAAATTGCCAAACTGAGACATGGGAATTGATCGTGTCAACACGGCAGCCACTGGCCGCGGACGCACCGTCTGTGTGACCGGCGCCGGCGGTTTCATCGCGTCCTGGCTAGTGAAGCTCCTCCTGGAGAAGGGCTACGCCGTCCACGGCACCGTCCGGAACCCTGGTAAGCGCAGGGCACCGTTCTAACATTTGCTAACTCCATTGTATCGGGTGACTGTAATACGATCATTTGTACCCCCTCCAATCCATATTAATAGATGTTGCTTTAGTATATGAGTATATGAATGTGTGATGTATATTTAACTTCCTGTAATTTCAGATGACGTGGCAAGGAATGCGCACCTGAGGGCCTTGGAAGGGGCGACGGAGCGACTGACCCTCTTCCAGGTGGACCTGCTTGACAAGGAGAGCCTCGTCGCTGCTTTCCAAGGATGCGAAGGCATATTCCACACCGCATGCCCCGTCACCGATGACCCGGTACTTACTTAGTTCTTCAGCCTTACCCACATTGGAGTACTAGCTGCTGACATCAAATGTACGGTGTCTGAAAGGTTTATTCATGAGTTGATGCAGGAAAAAATGATCGAGCCGGCAGTGAACGGAACGAGAAACGTGATCAACGCCGCGGCAGAGGTGGGCGGCATCCGGCGTGTGGTAATGACGTCGTCGATCGGCTCCGTGTACATGGATCCTCGTCGTAGCATCGATGGGGAGGCCGACGAGACATGTTGGAGCGACCTCGAGTTCTGCAAGAACACAAAGGTTGGCTTGATTAACTCCGGCTCGTATTACATGCACTACATACAAAAGATGATGTGCATCTGACAAGTGGACGTATGCAGAATTGGTACTGCTATGCGAAGACGGTGGCGGAGCAGGCCGCATGGGAGCTCGCCAAGGAGAGGAAGCTTGACCTTGTGGTGATCAACCCGTCTCTAGTGTTGGGCCCTCTGCTACAGATGGCGGTGAACGCCAGTACGTGGCATATTGCCAAGTATCTGGACGGCTCGGTGCAGACGTATGCCAACGCGGCACAGGCATACGTGCACGTCCAGGACGTCGCGGACGCGCACGCGCGTGCGTACGAGACGCCCGATGCGCATGGCCGGTACCTCTGCGCGGGGCGCACGCTGCACCGTGCCGAGGTGTGTCGCATCCTTGCCAAGTTCTTCCCGGAGTACCCCGTGCCCATGAGGTGCAAGGAAGGGGCGGGCGAGATGAAGAAGGGTTGTCGGTTCAGCGGTCGGAGGATCATGGATCTCGGCGTCGGCATCACGCCGGCGAGCCAGTGTCTCTACGACACGGTCACCAGCCTTCAGGACAAGGGCATCTTACCACGTCGCGACGCTGATATGTCCTGACAACTCCATGGTCACCTTGGTCAAGTTAGCAGCATGCATGCCCGCTTGATGATTACAAAGTCATGGCATTTAATTCTTTATTTACTTCTTAGTTGTTCAAATATAAGGCCCTGTCCAGAGCACCTCCACCCCACAACTCCACTCCCCAAGTTGATGGAGTTACAGTTGAAAACTGAGGAGCAGCTATTTCCTGGCTCCACAGCTCCCAGAATTTCGTGGAGCTGGTGGATTTCCGAACAGGCTCTAAGTGTCCATTGTAAAAGAATATGTTATGATATGATGTTTATCTATTGTTGTTGTCTGGGCCATGATTCTACATACTACCGCCCTAAATTAACAGTGTCAAAAAATATGTTATATTAACTTACAGAGGTAGTGTAATATTGTGATCCTTTATCGGAAAAGTATAATATTGTGTTATATGCACCAGATCCGTTAGTAGCCACGGCAAAACGGCATCTTTTCACACATATGTGCCCATTATGTCATATTATGCTTAGAGCAACTCTAACATAGTCGTCGTATGCTTCGGAACTTCATAATAAATCCGGAAAAATGCGGGCATCAATGCCAAGTCTAAGACTTGAACTTTAGTGGGCTAGTTTAACGATGAAAACCTGACCATCTAAGCTAGGCTCAATTCGACATACACTGGGATTTCCGCGAGAACCATAGAATGATCATCATGGTATTTTTATATATAAATGGAAGTAACATATTTATAAGGGGAGAAAGCAAAAAGTGAGATACAACAGAAATTCCCAATTCCGTGTCTTGGTAACATGATGCGTGTCTTCGTAACATGATGCGTCTATGGAAATGATCTTCCAGGCTAGCAGATTAAGACTTGTTGGATTGAGAATTTATCATCTCTATTACTATTAAACAATCAAACAAGAACTTTTTTACGTGCATCCCGCTAAGCCTACACCAGTTAATTAGCACCATCTGATTATCTAAACTAATGAAATCTAACAGATTAGATTAATCTAATGAGTTATCGGGGTGCAATTAGCAATAATCTCCACTACTATTAAACAATCAAACAAGAACTTTTTTACGTGCACCCCGCTAAGCATTCACCAGTTAATTAGCACCATTTGATTATCTAAACCAATGAAATCTAACAAATTAGATTAATCTAATGAGTTATCGGGGTGCAATTAGCAATAATAATAGGCTGACCACCACTCCACCGGTAGACGAAAACCTTCCCCCCGTCAGTTTCTCTCTCTTAAACAGAAATATCTCTCCTAAATAGATAAATAAATCAACAACCAATCCCTAATTACTAGGGATGACATTATAGCTAATGCTTGCAACCAGGCGTATGTGATCCATGCAAACCGGCTACTCCCGCATCAATTCCTCGCCCAATCAACGCCTCCATAGTCTGCATGCATTTGTTGTTACGGACGGGAGAGATTTTTGCATGTGAGGCCCCTCCCAATGCTCCACCTTGTACATGTGCTAAGGCTGTCATGTAGGCAAAAAATCTGATGTGGCAAGGTAGTTATGAGGAGAGAGATGAGTGTGGAGACCCCAGAAAGAAACAATGTCAAGCACGAGAACCTAGGCAAAACATTTAAATGGAAGAAACCCACCAATACATGAAGAACTTTAGTTGTAAAATCATTAAATGAATGATGCCTAGCACTAAGAAGTTAAGCACCTATGCATTGGTAGCTTTAGTTGCTAAAGTTTTTAATGTGCCTAGCACCTCATGTAAGCACCCATGCATTGAAAGTAGTCTGAGATAAAGCCGTCATTGCCTCTACCAAGGACACCCTACACATTCTAAAAAACAAGGACACACTACCCAATACCCATCCTCTACCGCCGCCATCTGGACACAGGAGGTACCGCAGCCTCGGATTTGACGCGCTGCCGAATACGCGGGAGTTGGCGGGGCCTCTGATTCGATGTGCCGCCACCACTTCCGAGGACGCACGAGCTACCTGAGGTCGCTGGCGCTGCCGCCACGTTCGCTTCCGAGGGTAGGCGAAAGACGCAAATTTTGCTGCCAAGGATCCGGGCGCTTGCCCTAGGCCTCAGCCGTCCTCGCGACGCCGCCAGCTGAAGTGACACCGCCCGCCCCTCCTACCCACACTACGCTGCCGCCCCATCCCCCGCCCCAAAAGCACACACCTCCAAGAGGACTTTGCGGGAGTGACGACTGACCACGCACCAGGCACAGTGAGCCGATGCATCTCAACGTCGTCTCCATCCTTCGCTCCGCCTCATCAACGCGGGGCAGGTCATCTCCTCCGACTGCATGCCCACCATGGAGGCCATCTCCTCCAACCGTGCTCCCCACCGTCTCCCTTCTTGGTTCGATCTGACCCTAGGGAACTTTTGCAGGCCTTGAGCTCAATCCTTCTCCCCATAGCTTCAGCGATCTTAGACAGACAAAGGATATGATCTGCACTGATATAAAACCAGAAATTATTTCTGTAACACTTGATCTTGGGTCTGCACTTGCTAACAGATATGCAGCCAAAACAAAGCCACGAGCCTTTGTACCGAATGTAAACATACTCTGCAGATGTGCGCCCATCCCCTACTAGGGAAAAGCCTAGCAGCAGCGCGGGTTTTGGGCCTCTCAGTAGCGCGGGGACAGGCGCTACTAATAAGGCGCTACAGCTAACGTATAGCAGTAGCGCCTGTTGTCCCACGCTACTGCTATACATGAATAGCTGTAGCGCTGTTTAGAAAAGGGCGCTGCTGATATTATCTGCAGCGATGTTTACCGGGAAGCGCTACTGGTAATGCGGCGCTACTGCTAAATTCCTCCCCCCCCCTCGCTACTACTAGTTTTATTAGTTTTTTTTCTGCATATTTATTTTTGTATTTATTTTGTATTTGAATAGGCTTTATACAATAATCTTTAGCATATCATACACATACAAATGTAATCGTACCATATACATACAATTAGTCTCATCAAATCATGTCATCATCATAATCATCATCCAACACAAAGTGGTCTCTCGTCATCATCTCAAAAATAGCGATACAAGTCTCGATTACTTACAAATACATCGTCATCCGTCTAAACAATGGTATACGCGAGAAGAGCTATCACTTTGAGTACATGCGTTCGTATCTCTCTCTCGCATTAGCGTGAACCTAAACTAACTACTGCCTGTCGCTCGGAAACCGGAAACCAGTACACCTGGGCCTGACACTCCGGCCACTTGTCGTATATATACTCCTGGCGTAGCACTTATTCACCATCGATTATCTATGCACCTGCATCGTCACATGAGTCGATGATATGCAACATATATAGTTGAGCAACAGAAAGAGACAAACTTGGCAAAAATAGAAACAACATATCATAAGCATAAATAACAAAGTTCATCGTACCCCAAAATGCCCTAACTAGAGTGATTTTCGCTAGTCGAGGAGGAGGACGATTTAATTACATCACAAATAAAGTTTCACCGTGCATAACTCAACGGACACATTGTCATATATCGACAATCACTCCAACATGTTGTGCCATCCATCAATGTCAGGGAGATAGTCCCCGAGCCTAGTGAAAGGCTTCAGGTCGAGACGCTGAGCGGCTACCCATGTTCGGACGTCTTCCTGCGACATTTGTCCTTCTTCGTAGAACATCCCTGTTTTTCCGACGATCTCCTTCATGATGATTTGGGCAAGTTCGCGCTGGATGTGATAGAACTCGGCTTGAAGTCGATGATCCTCGATATCTCCTACGTTCTTTGCCCATTGCAGAATATGGGCATCGCCGGATCTAGGTGACATGCGAAGGTTCTGGTGATCCCATCTGTACTCCAACATGTGGTGTAGGACACATAATCCATCATTAAGAGAATGGTTCGGTTGCTGGATGTAGCAGAAGTCGGTCTTATGGCCGAAGGTGACCCTGCCGCCCCTTGTCTTCTTGTCCCTGACCTCTCCACCCCTTGCTTGGTAGTAAAACATAGCATTGTCGAGAACATCCTTGATGTGGGTGTAATCCTTTTTGTGAATGTTCTTCGACGAGTCCAAGTAAAGAGCGTGGGAGAATCGGGGGTATAGGATGATGAGGACGGCGCGCCCGCCGCTGCGCAAAATAGGAACACCTCAAATTACTTAGCCTCCACCATGCAAATGAATGATTGAAATCGAAGGAAGGATAGCAGCGCGGATGACTTACACGGGATGATAAGGCACGAGAATCGCCTCCTTGTCCTTATTGGCGAGCATGAAATTAACGATGTATTCCCTCGCGTATACACGGTGCTCTGCGCAGACTCCCAAGAAGCCCTCGTGCATGTAGTACGGGTCAGCGACACAGATATGAGATATCTGCTCAAACCCGATGATGTAGTTCATGTGCAAGGCATAAAGGCGGACAAACGTAAAATCCAGCTTCTTCACGTGAAACATGTCGAATATGTAATCGAATTGGAGGAAGAACTTATCTGTGGGGAAGCTGTCGACATACGACATTTGCCGCGGAACGTTAACCACGTAGAGTGGGTATCCTGGATCTGTCGAGGCGATGAGGCCTTTCTCTACCAGTAACACATCGTCATGAAGTCTCCTTAGATCGCCGAATCTGGCCTGTAGCGTTGTTGCAGGTAGGATTGCTTGACCGGGGATATGACATTTATCCGCATCGGGGATATCCATACGGTTCTGAAGCCGAGACTGCTGAGGCGGCTGGATCATAGAATCAACTTTTTTGCCCTTCCTCGCTCTCTTCCTAGACTTCTTTACTGCTGGAAGGTCGTCCATAATACGTTGAGACGACAATTCAGGCACCGACTCATGATGCTCAAACCCTGAGGAGGCGCCAGTATAGACATACTGTTCAGCGCCACCGTCGTCCTCATCCTCATCCATGGCGACGTCATCAGCGACTAATGGAGCCTCCTCCTTACCCCGTCCGCTATCACCCAAGTAGACAGCCGACGCTAATTGGGTAGGTGGGCTGTTGATGTTCATACCTTACTGAGGCTGCGTGCTCGTGGGTGTGCTCCCGACCGCATCCAGACGAAGCAGACTCTTTGGCCACAACAGGACCCACCCATTGCAACAATCACCAAGCCGCCATGGTGTCTCCTCGTCATCCACCAGTAGTATTGGAGGAGGCAAATTCTCATGGCCCGGTTCGACACTGGCCACGGAAACCTTGAAGACGTTCGGGGGGATCGGCCGGCTGTGGAACAATGGTTCCTTCGGCTCCATTATCATTGCCTTCCCCACGTCCACCTTCTGGTCGCTGATGGTGTACAATATGGTGCACAGGGTTTCGTCGGCCTCCAAAGAAAAGTCTGTGACATGAGACATCCAAAAGGCAACGAAAACGGGAGATTATACATTTATATTGAAGGGGGCCAGTGTGACAGATACCGTGAGGGTGTCGAGCTCAGCCAAAGAAGAAGCACCACCGAGCACGTCCGGTGCGGGAGCCGGTGCGGGAGCAGGTGCGGGAGCCGGTGCAGGAGCCGGTGCGGGAGCAGCGCGGGAGCCGGTGCGGGAGCAGGTGCGGGAGCAGGTGCTCCCAAGAAGTCTGCAAGGGGAAAGTCCTCTGCATTTTTTTCTGGATTTTGCCTTGTCCAAGTGAAAACGCCCGTCATCAAGGAAGTAGACAAATCTGCAACCACCTATTTTGCGGCAGCTACCGCTGTTGCGACTGTCTGAGATGATTTCTTCTCAACCGCAATCTCAACCTTCTTGTCGATGTTTTCTTCAGTTAACCTCTGTCTTTCCTTTCTCTCCTCCATGGTCTCACGGTAGTACTTCTTCCACGTGGCGCCGTCTCCGACACCGTGCACGCGTCCATACGACGGTCGAGTATCCACCGGTTGTTGTTTCAATATGTTCAACGCCCGGTTGAATGGAGTGTCCCACTTGGGCCTCGCCAATGCCTTAGACGGCGAGTCGCTTTCGGCCGCAATCCGGTGCTGCTCTCTCTGCAAAAGGCACAAGGATTGTTTACAAATATGACTAACGTGTGCAGTCGAATTGATCAGAAACAAAAATTATCAGCAGTCTCATGAACTCCGTAATGACCGGTGTTGTCTCGTAAACCTTCTTCACTGGGTCCCAACGGTGTCGGGCCCTCAGGACGTCACGCTCCTGCGGGACGGTTTGTACCTCTTTCCGCGTCCTCCTTGGCCCATTTGTACCTCTTTCCGCCGTAACCACGGCTTCCGAGGTGGTGGCTCCCAATGTTCCTCTCTTGAAGCCCCTTCATGTACTTAGACTTTTTTTTGGTAGCTTCGGCCTCGCAAGCCTCCTTGAATATTTGAAACTGCTCTTCCATGATTGTCGGATTATCCTTTACAATCTTGGAGTAGGGTTCCTTCTTGTCGATGATCTTTGCTTTCACTCGAGTTTTCCAGGCGGCCAACGCGTCACTAAACTTGGTCATGGCGTGTTTGTTTATCTTCTTCATTGCCGGGTCCTCGTCTGGATCTTCATAGTCCTTCTCATTCCGGCCCGGGAACAAGAATATCTGGTGAAACTTCTTTAGGAGGGAGATCCTCATATTTTCTATCTTCTGTAGTTTCTCATCGTTGATGGTGGCAGTTGTCCGTACGATGCAGCCTATTTGATTGCTGTAGCATCGACGCGCTTCCTCGGGCGCCTTTGGCTCAAAAATGCCGTCGTCCACCTCCATGACCACCAGTCTAGTAGTCCTAAGTTTGTTAGGAAGTCGTTGCCTCTTTGCTTTCGGTTCTACACCGGCTCCGCTCCTTGAGGCAGCACCGGTCTCAGTCTTAGCGCCGGTCTCGATGCCGGTCTGAGTCTTGGCGCCGGGCTCAGTCTCAGGACCGGTCTGCGTGTCGGTCTCAGTCCCCGATGCCACCGGTGGGCCCAACAACAACATCGGTTGATCGTCGGTAATGCTAAAAAATTCGTCTACCGCCCAGTAGACGTCGTCGCAATCACCAGAACCCTGTCCTTCATCGTTGCTAGCCATGTTTCCTATGATTAAATCTAGTCAATTAATTCTAGACCTAATAAAATGAATAATGACATAAAAAATGCCTATTGTTTTGCATGATTGTTGACTCCTTCCTGGTGCGGCAAATCCCGGGCACTCGATATGTCCTGGTTTGTAGCACAAGTCATGCCGAAATTCACGGAAAATTTCGGCATGACCTTTGCTAAAAAGTGGACAAATCGAGAACCTGAAATTTGCCGGAACAGAAATGAATCAACATTCCGGCAAAACATAGGCCACTCAGCATCATTCCCTGGAAACAATGCTCAAATATCCCTCTTCGACACCGCAACACATGTCCAAATATACACGAGCAACCACATGTCCAAATTTCACAAGCTAATTCAAAAACAAAGTGTAGAAGAAAATTCATTTAACTACTAATAGAACAAAATTCAGTTAACTTTAGTGTTCTATAATGATGAAAGGAAAAAAAATTTAGTTAACTACTAATTTCATTCATTTAGGTTATTCATTTAACATCACCTAATTAACCTACCGTACCACTACTACTAGCAGCACTACTAACCTAATTAACCTAGCAAAACTCTAGTGCCCTAACTGAAAAACATCTAATTAACATCTACTAGTACCACTATTTCCCTAACCTAATTAACATCTACTAGTATCACTATATACTATACAAGCAGCATCTACCCTAATTAAACCCTACTGCCCTAACTAACTTTTGTTGTAAACCAAATTTTTTGCTCTAAACTAATTTTTGCTCTAACATCTACTACTTAACATCCTTTGCTCTAAACTATTTTTTTTCTATAAGCAAACTTTTGCTCTACTAATTTTTTCTCTAAAATGCAGAGAGAGAGGAGTCGGGGGGAGGGTTGGGGGACTTACGGAGAGGGGAGAGATGATGGCGGGGAGGTGCTCGATGACGGAGGCAGGGGCGGAGAGGGCGGGCTCGGACACGGGCAACGGCGGTCCTGGGCGGGCTCGGGCGGCGGTGAGGTGGAAGGCCCCGACGGTAACGTCGAGGGCGGCCTCGGGCGGCGGCGGTGAGGCTGAGGGCGCCTCG
>NC_041389.1:92267014-92284717 GCF_002162155.2 Triticum dicoccoides | reverse complement strand
CGCCTCGGGCGGCGGCGGTGAGGATGACGACGACCTCGGGGGGAGACGGTGAGGTTGCGGGCGTCCACGCCGGCAGGAGACGGCGGCGAAGTGGGGCGACGGCGAATTGGGGAGACGGCGGCGAGGGCGAGGGATTTGGGGAAGAAGTGTGGTGGCCGGGGGGCGGGGGGGGGGGACCGCTGTTCAAGTGAAACGTAACGGTAGCGCGTTTCCGAAACACGCTATAGCTAAGTTAGCTACAACGCGTTTCCTGAAACCCGCTACTGCTATTCCTTTCTCCTTTTTCCCTTTTTTATTTTTCTTTACATTTCATTTTTTTTCCTTTTTCCTTTTTCTATTTCTTTCATTTTCATTTACTTTTCTACTTGTTTTTCACTTTATTTTATTTCTGTTAGCAGCAGTGCCTTACACGTAAGCGCGCTACAGCTAAGGAGAGGAGCAGTAGCGCTGGGCCAGTATACGCGCTACGGCTAGGTTGGGCTAGCGATGTGCGCCCAGTTCAAACATAGCAGCAGCGCTTTTCGCTTGTACGCGCTACTGCTAAAGTTATAGCAGTAGCACGGTTTATTTACGCGCGCTGCTACTAAGTAGCAGTAGCGTTTGATTTTATACAGCGGTACTGGTAACATTCTGTGTATAAGGTTTTCCCTAGTAGTGATCCTTTAATGTGAGGTCTGCACTATCCAGTGCAGATTATTTACTATGTCTCGAATTGTAAATGTATAGTTCAATTTCAAAATTTTAACCTTTCAAGTTATTGGTGTTCGCACATGATTTTAACATCTCCAGTTTCCTTCAAGTTATTGGGATGTTGCTTTGACAGTTGTTATGTACTGCTTATTATTTGCACCATAATCTCACAATTCTGAATTTAATCTTTTTAGTTGACTAGCATCACATTTTTTAATTGTGACCTCATTCTTAAATAGTTAAATTTGGCAGGTTGCAGAAATTCGAATTCACTATCTCCGAGAATAATATTTTGTGGGGGTCACTGAATTCTTCTTCTCTTTCTGGAATTTGCGGCTTACATTGCTAATACTTGATCCTTGATAGCAATGCTATTTTCCTCCATGTTGGTCATCCAAAAAAGCATAGAGGTGAGTATTTAATCCTCCATTAATCATGTATGTCCTTAATGAAACTGACTGCAGTTTTTTTTGGCTCAAGGGCGAGTCTGCACCAATCCACCATGCTCGAGTTAGGGGGATCACCTACAATGCGATGGCCAAACCTATATTGTAGGTTAATTCACTTTTGAATTTTTTTATGGGATTTATAATTAACTTATCCTTATTCCATTGCACAATTTTCAAACCATATCAAAAGGTTAGTTAACAGATTCATTGTGCATTCGCTGGAATCATGGTATCATTTTACAACAGATTTATGTTCTGTCATACTATATGTAGGCAATTGGTATGATTCTTTTTAAGTCGAAAGTGTCTGCGGAGCTAGGAGAAAATACATATATTCTAGAATGTTTGGTTCCCTTTTTAGAACCAATTACATGTCATTTGTAGAGCATACATTGTTTATATATTGTATTTGTATAGAACCAGTTCTTCACATAAGTGACTAAACTTGATGCAGACTTGATCCTTGTGCTACTTTTTTACTCCAGATACTAAACCTCTATTGTTCTTGTGCGATTGAAGGGAAATCATGTACTGGCCTAATAAATTTTCCCAAATGATATTTCATTGATAAGCCACATATAAATCAAAGTTAACTAGGCATATACTATGATGCAGATGTAATCTTATATTAGTGTTCCCTTGATATTTCTTTTTTTGTAGCCTCTATTGCAGTCTGCACCGCACCGCTGCAAGAATGGAATTAATTTTGTTCTATATAAATGCTATAATATGTATTTTAGAGCATTTTTTCGCTATTGGGCTTTAATATTTTATTCCATTTCCGATGGATAAAAATGTTTGAGGCTACTTCCAAATTTATCCCTTGGTTTCTTACGGTCTAATGTGTTTGATAGTTTTTCTTTTAGATTTACCTCTCCTGGTTGTGCAGTAGGTACAAGGTCTCACCATGTTGAAGGCTACTTCCTGTTCTTCTATTCCCATTTTCATTTTGTTAGTGTATATTTACTACCTTATAAGGACATTAAGTGACTCGTGGATTGTAGCGCATGGGAAGCTTCATGATTGTTGTGGTTACTTTTTACATAAATTCATGGTACCACGAGTTGTATGTATAGCTTATTATACATGGTGATCCATCTTTGCGAGGTTAATTGTGTGTCCAGTTTATTGATGCTTTGACGGTGTCTGATTTAGTGGTTTACATTGAAGGTGGAAAACATCAAGTAAAATATGATTAGGCTTAAGATATAAGAAGAAATAATGATAATATACAAAAGTTAAATACATATGATTTGTCGCTTCCATAAAGAATGGAGTTATGAGAATAGGTAAATATGCGCCGTGGGACGAAGGAATCATTTGTATTCCGTTTATACTCACACGAATTGTATGTGCATCGATGAAAACGTGCGTTGCACGTGCACACTTACTAGTTGACGGCAAAAGAATGCAACTCTCAAAATTGTCTATGCATGGCAAAATATTACATTTATTTGTCCAAAAAAGAATAGAGTTCCCTTGACCAGTTGGACAATTAGTAACTGATATGAATTCTAGGATTGTATTTTGAATATTCTTCCAATAGAAGGATCCAACAAGTCTTCCATGAGGTGGAGTAGAAGTGTTCGATGTGTCGCTAATCCATCCATCAATGTCATGTTTTGTTATCTAAGCTCCCTGAGTATGTTGTATATTGGTCTTGGAGTTAAATAAACAACCGTAACATGAAAACTAATGTCAATAGCATAGCCTATATGCTCATTAGTTAAGAAACAACGATGTCTAGAACCCAAAGTACGTTTTGCATAAAAAGGAAGATGTTAAACTTTTGACACTTTATAAAAACTAGTACTTAACCTAAAGAAAACCATGGAACATGCACATTATTATTCATCGACAGGAAAGAGAATATAGAAAAACCTTCATGGTACACATGATATAGTTGTACACTCCAAATAATACATGATTCCGTTATATGTTTCATCCAAAAGAAACCTCTAAGCACAATATCAATCCTTGCACCACATTTCTCGAACCAAAAGTGATGCAATTACACAATATCCTAGAAAAGGGCTACGCTACCCACGAGATGGTCTGGAACCCTTGTAAGCATAGTGCACCATTCATCATTTGCTAATCCCCATTGATCATGTACCAGTGATATATATAAAAACTAAAGCGGCTAAGCTATGGTCGATTTGGTGCGCTTCAAGTGCTTTAGCGTGAGTGCTTTTCTGGTTGACATGTGTTCCTTTTATTGTTTTGCTTCATTGTCAGTTTAGTTGCATGCATGCCCGTTTAATGATTACAAAGTCGTGGCATTGAATTTTGTATCTCCTTATTGGCTCACCAGTTAATATAAGCGTCCTTTCTCGAAGAAAATATTTTATGATCTTTACCTATCATTGTCGTATGAGCCATGATACAACATAAAATCTTATAGTTTATGCACCAGGTCCATTAGCAACCATGGCAAGATGGCATGTTTCGGCCATATGTGCCCATGAGGTCGTACTATGCTTCACAATAATTGACACCGTATGTTTCAGAACTTTACAATAACTGTCAATATGAAGGCTTGAGGTAAAAGGATACTCTAACAAAGTCTCCATATGGGTCATTATGGCCATGCATTATGAAGCGTCCTTCTATCTAGCCTTCCAGCCTCTGTATTTGGCATCGAAGCCAACTTTTCAAGCGCAACCCATCCAACAAAACCGTTTAGCACTAATGCAACTTCCCCTAGTATCCCACCTCACGTCGGGATGAAACGAAGATTGGGGAAAATGGATGTTCCATTGACGAGTTGCTCCTAAATTTTAAGGCTGATATGGCAACTCTTAGTTTGCACATTGCCCGGCCAACCTCCAAATACATATGGAGCATACAATGCTAGAGTTGCTCTTAGAACCATAGAATGGTCGTTCTATGGTATTTTTATATATAAAGTAAAAGTAACATATTTACAAGGGGGAAAGGCAAAATAAGATGCAAGAGAAATTCAGCCCATTCCTTATCTTGGTAACATGGTGCGCAGAATGTTGTAATCCTGGATAGAAAGTTGTCTATGGAAATGATCTTTCAAGCTAGCAGATTAGAACTTGCTGGATTGAGATTCTATCATTGTCGACAAAAGAATGCAGCTCTCAAAATTGTCTATGCAAGGCAAAATATTACATTTATTAGTCCAAAAAAGAATATAGTTTCCTTGACCAGTTGAACAATTGACAACTTATTACATTTCTAGGATTATGTTTTTAATATTATTCCAATAGAAGGATCCCACAAGTCTTCCATGAGGTGGACCAGAAGTGTTTGATGTGCTGGTGATTAATCCATCAATGTCGTGTTTTGCTATCTAATCTGCAATGAGTTTGTTGTATATTGGTCCTGGAGTTCACTAAACAACAGTAACATGAAAACTATTGTCAATAGCATAGCCCATATTATCATAAGTTATGAAACACCAACATCTAGAACCCAAAGTATGTCTTGCATAAAAAAGAAGATCTAAACCTTTTGACCCTTTTTAAAAACAAGTACTCAACCTGAAGAAAACCATGGAACATGCACATTATTATTCATTGGCACACAAGATAATATAGAATCTTCATGGCACACATGATATAGTTGTACACTCCAAATAATGTAGGATTTCATTATATATTTCATCCAAAAGAAACTTCTGAGAAAAATATCCATCCTTGTACCACATTGCTCGAACCAAAAGTGATGCGATTACATAATATCGTGGAGAAGGGCTACGCTGCCCATGGCACGGTCGGAAACCATGGTAAGCATAGTGCATCATTCATCATTTTCTAATGTCCATTGATCAGGTATTAGTGATACATCCTCATATGTGGTATATAACTTTTGTGTGTAATTCCATATGTTGTGGTGAAGAATGCGCACCTGAGAGCCTTGGAAGGGGCGGCTGGCCCTCTTTCAGGTGGCCCTATTGGACAAGAGATCCTCGTGGCTGCATCCCGAGGATGTGAAGACGTATTCTAGATAGCTTGCCCCATCAGCTATGACCTATTACTTTACTTATTAGGCGTCCTTAGGGAAAGTTCAACGCGGATCTCCAAATGGACATCATCAGATATCCACTAATACGTCCAGATGTGTCTGCAAACAGCGGGCGAAGCACCGACCACCCAATCGTGGGCATCAAAATTCCTCCGCTCATTGTTTTATCTGCCCATATTACTGAAAATAATTAAACATAAAAATCACAAGTCTCCAATAATTTAAATATATATATTTCAATGCAATAATAATTCAAATATAAATATTACAAGGCAAACATAAAGGTTTGAAATAAAATAGTTCAATTTTGAATTCATTCTATTTAGACACATATTCTAGTTGTCTCTTTAAAACGCTCACAGACGCTCAAATAGATCATTCTGATTTTGCTTATGAGTTCAAATTTGAATTCAACTCCGGTCCAAACACCTTGACCATTATGTCGGCAGGGGCAGGGCATACTTGGGTTGTGGTCAGTTCCGGGATGGAATGATAACTTAGGCAAAACCAAGCGGACACCTAGGTGGAGCAACAGAGGTCCCACAAGGCTTGAACGTCGTCCGGGGTGGTACATCGGCAGGTTGAAGTATGGGAGCATGGATACAAAGCACATGGGGATGGACAAACAAGGGAAGAATACGGGCTCCTCGCTTTTATTTTTGGGTGGGCCGAAGTGTTGCACTCATATGTGGTGGATGTTTGGACTCCCGCTCCCAAGCTTGTTTCGGGTTTGTGGGATTTCAGACGTCCAAACAAATACGACGATAGCACCTTTTGGTGCTGGCGGCACCTAGCATGACCACCAGTATGAGCGGGCACCTGGGTGGAGCGGTGGAGGCCCCATAAGGCTTGCACGCCATCCGGGGTGGTACATCAGCCACGTCGAAGCCTGGGAGCGTCGATGCAAAGCACATGAGGATGGACAAACCAGAGCATAACACGGTGAGTGGGTTGTAGTGCCAGAGTCATATGTGGAGGATGTTCAGTCTCCCCCTCCCAAGCTTGTTTTAAGTTTGTGGGATTTCGGACGTCCGGACATATAAGATGACGACAACTAGTATGACCACTGGTATGAGCGGGCGCAGGCATACCAAAGGTCGTCTTGCACTCTAGTGCATCTTGTGTGCCTCCCATTCATTCCTTTCTTCCTCCAATTATCGTGTTTCCTCATAAGTGATGTTTTCCTTCCATATCTAGTGAGATATGGAGTTTGCGTATTGGATGACCAACCTACAAATACATCTGTAGTGAATTATGCTAGAGTTGCTCTTAGAATGTATGAAAGCATTCACGTGCTTTGATGCATTTGCAAAAACCGTAGAACCATAAAGTGGACATAGTAACATATTTGCAAGGGGGAAAGCAATAAAGAGATACAAGAGAATTCAGCCAGTTCTTTATCTCTTTAACGTGATGCGAAAATTGTATCCTTGTTGGCTTCCCTAAAACGCAACTGCGTGATAGAGATAATCTGGCAACCACACGGGCTGCGGCAACCGACTTAACAACATTTGGTAGTTGAGCACCAAGCATGGACCGGATTGCTTCCCGCCCAGCCTCTCACCCCGTACGCCGCTGGTGTGGCACCATGAGCCCAACCCTCATAGATGCGACCTGTGGGCAGGAATAAAAGCCTCAGCACCACCATGGACCGCATAGGCTTTGTCCTGCAGTGTCGTCCGATGTCGACGAGGAAGGGATCAGACAGGATGGAGCTTGGGGAGGATTGGGATTGTGAGCGCATGTGTCGTCCCTACAGAGCGACACTATGGGGGAGCGACAGGGTTCACATTGTTCATCGAGTTAGATGTGATGCGTAAAGAATCTAATTAACTAAGTACAAATATACTCACTCTGTCCCCAAATAATTGTCGCTAATGGTAATTTTACTCCTTCCAACCGAGTGGCCAGCGAGCGGCTGTGTCTCCTGGTCGGCGCGGGTTCGAACCTCTACTAGACAGTGTCATCTCAATCTCCTATTGTCTTATTTAAGAAACTGTAAGGGCTTCTCCCTTAGGAAACTCTGCTCATCAGCCGATCAATAATTACGTGCGCGCCCACCTCCTCGATTGTGCGACAGGCCTCCCCTATGGCCCCACCATCGCATCCTTTGCAACATCGTCGTACCTTATCCCATTTCCCTCAATCATTTCATCCTAAATCAGCACATCAAGGAGACGCTGGCCGCACACCAGGTGCTCACCACTGGCCCGCTCCGGCAGCCGTCGTTCACCGGCGAGGTCGATTGGCCATCGTCGCCCCACTTCCACCCCTCCTTTATTTTTTGGCCCTCTCATTTGTTGTGGTCGGGTAGCCGGTTGCTCCGTCGCTCACATGTTTCCTGCCCTGCATCTAGATCGGGCGAGCCGCCACCTGACATCGGTGACTAAGATCCGCACGGGGTGGTCATCATTCCAGCTACGCGTGGCGCAATGCACGACCTCTATGTCGCCACTGTCGATGTCAGGGAGCTCTCCCTACTGGATCCGTCCTAGCCTTGCGCATAATGTTTCTGAAACAAAGCTCTTGTTGCAACAGTCAACTGAAACAAAGCTCTTGCTGCAAAAAGAGGTCGCACACAAAGATGCTTTCCCACCTCATCAATGTTTCTGAAACAAACCTCTTTTTGCAATACCACCGATGTGTTTCTGAAACAAAACTCCTATTCCAATAGTCATTGTTGTTTCTAGAACAATACGCTTGTTGCAAAGAGGAATTTACGCTGAGCAATCAAGACCGGGCGGCTCGTGAGGCGGCGGATCTTTTAAAAAGATCCGACGACCAAAGCGTAGCACACCCCTTCTCCCCCTACTGGTCTTGTTTCTTCTTTCTTGCTTTTTTGGTATTTTTACTCTGTTTACGAACAGTGGATGATGCGAACGCAGAGTCAATCACTACAAAAAAAATATACTTCCGTGACAATACGTGTTTGTCATAGTAGGTCGCGTTTTTTGTCATGCATGTACATCCATGACGATTTTATGACAGAATCAAGATAGTCATACCTGTGCTGTCGTAGAAGTGTTTCATGACATTACCAAAATTATCATCACGGAAGTGTCCACTTCCATGACGATAAATCGCGCGTCACAGAGGTGCTTTTGTCAAGGGTGACCGACACATGGCATCCACCGTAACGGAATGCCTTTAATCTATCGGGTTCGGTTTTGGATCCGATAACCCGTTAACAGCCCCGACCAATGGGGATTTTCCACGTGTAAAATCATCATTGGCTGGAGGAAACACGTGTCGGCTCATCGTTGGGACAGATGTCATCCACTCATTGAACAGAAAGCACTTATGATACATCAACACGTGGCACAGCCCAACAGAGGCCCATTCCTGTGAAAAGGCCGGCCCTTTTGACTTGGTCAAAAGGTGGCGGGCCGGCCAACTGAAAGCCTATTAACGGCCTGTTCGCATATAGCCCATTTACAGCCCGCTAACCCAGGGCCCATTACGACCTATCCGAATTAGGCCCAATAGCGTCATATGGGCCGTCCAATATGATTCCAGCCTGTTTTAACTTCCGGCCCATGTATGGCCCATGACGTCTTTCGGCCCATATGAGGCCCTTTATAACTCTTGGCCCATTAACGGCCCATGGTGAAACTGGCCCGTAATAAACAGTGTATCACTTTATACCCATTAACGACCCATTATTCCATTGGGCCGTTTCTAGCCCATGTTATCTTTCGGCCTTCTCACGGCCCATTTATTCTTGGGCTCATTTGCAGCATTCGCTTACTAACGGCCCGTTACCATCATTTTCTGCTTGTGGGCCAAATTCAGCCTGTTGTTACAGTTGGCCCATTTGTGGCCCGTTAATACGTTGGGCCGTTTTCATAGCATCATCAAATACGGCCTATTAATGACGGCCCGTTATGGTCGGCCCATGAACGGACGATTCCAACTCTAGCCCGTTTACGACCATAATGCGGTCTGTTATTGGCCCATATTTGGCCATTCGATCATAAGGCCCATATAAGGCCCATTGATGATAAGGCCTATAGAAGGCCCATTGTTTCTATGGCCCGCAGAAGGCCCATTGTTTCTACAGCCCATAGAAGGCCCATTGTTTCTACGGCCGGTAGGAGGCCTAGTGTCACTACAGTAAATATGTAGCCCATGGTTATTGTGGCCTAGTTTAAAAAAATAGGTTATTGCAGCCACTAGCAAACCACGGAAAAAGAACTGCACTGACTACAAGCAAACAAATAAACAAGACAACAAGGAAATAAATAAGCAAGCAACTAACGCTAGGCTATCATGGCTAGTACACATATTACACCCACTGGGCATCAAAGTTCACCACCAGTGCAACTATAGGGAACAGCAGCATATCATATACACTGGTTGTCAAAGTTGGCGGCTAGCGCAAATAAACGCCGCAACAAAACAAATCCAGAACTGAAACCACTTCAGATCTCAAGAAACAATATCTTGGGTACCCATAATGCTGGCAAGATGCTTAGCAAGCTTATTAACTTTCTCTTGTTTGGCGCTTAAATCGTCCAGCGCTTGCTGTTGCACCAGGAAGTATGCATCTGAATTCTGTAGGGACTTCCTCGGTACTTCAACTTCCTGTCGCAGCACATCTGATCGATGTCTTTCAACTTGAAGTTGAGACTCAAGAAGACAAACTGATTCAGGCAGTGAGTTCGAAGAGCTTGTGCCAGCAGTAGTGGCCAGTAACTCGAACACTACATCAAGACAGGACTTTTGGGTTCTCTCACTATCGTCAAGATAGTTTTTATCAGCTTTCTTGGAGACCAACAGGGATGTCTCACTATCTTGAACCTTATCTGCATTACTTCCTTTACCATTGCATAACGCGATATTGTTCTCCAATATTTTGTCTGCATTCTAAAAGAGAAACAAGCAGACACACCACAGCTTTACCATGTTGTATATGAAACTCATTTTGGTAAATGAGTTCAGTAGTAAAGTCGACATGATAACAGCATGAAACAAACATATATCTATGTACCATGGTCACTTTATGGTCTATATCATTCTAGTTTTTGTTGCCAAATCAAGATAGAGACACGGTTCAGATAATATTTGTTCAAGACAAAGCAGAATAGACAGAATATAAGTGTGGGAAATTATAGAGCAATAACAACACTTGTAATGTGCATGACATGAGAACATAACTGTTTATTCAATTGAAACTGAAATCAACATAGAGCAGGTTACAACAGCAAACCAGTTAAAGAAACAGGTTTAAAACATACCTTTTGCACCATTGGAGTTTTAGTTCCATCCTTCAAATTTGAAAATAGTTGGTATGAGTAAATACAGTAATGCAAGAGCAAAGGAGTATGAACCATAGCTACAGAACCTGACCTGAGAACAAATCTTCTTCTCCTTTAAGCATTGAGTTGGGATTCAGAGTGGTGGTCCTCGTGATTTGGGCACTGCCGTTCCCTTACTAACTGCTCGTGTTTGGGTGCTCTATGATGGAGATGGTGCTGTGTCAACTGGAACTGGGTTACTATCCACCGGGGTTGGGGTTAGAAGGGGTGTAGCTGGTTCTCTGTCCAACTGGGTAGGGGTACAATCTGCGAGAGTCTGGGTTATGTGTGGTGGATCTGGTCCTTGGGCAAGTCTCTGCATCAACTGGTAGCACTATCTTTTGTGAAGACCGTGTTGTTACTCCCTTAGATACTGCCATCACCCTCTCCAATTCAAATGGCTGATAAACAAGAAAAGTAATTGAAAGTGTAGACATTGTATGATAGACAAGTGCTATGGATAGTGGGGAATAAAATAGGGCATGAAATAATTCACATTTATGTTGTCTAACCAAATAGGATAGCATGACACAATTTCACATATATGATGGCTAACTAAACAGGATAGCATGACACAGTTTCATATTATGATGGCTAACTAAAAAAGATGGAAAGATATAGTTCAAAATATGATGACTATGTAAACAGGATGACATGATATAACTATATAATGTGTTTATTAAATAGGTTGGCATGCCATAATTCACATACATTCACGGATAGAATGCCATACTTCAAAATATGATGACTATAAACACTAAACAGGATGAGATGATATAACTATATGATGTCTTTATTAAATGGCTTGCCATGCCATAATTCAGATAGATGATGTGTATGTACTATGTAAACATGATGACATGATATAATTCAAATATATGATTTATATAGTAAGCAAGTAAGCAGATGGCAATCCATATATGATGTAAAAACTAAGCAATGCAAGACAACATGAATGACATGGGTAATATAACCCTGCCAGGTTTGAGCATAGGCCCAGGGGGGAAATAGGACTGGTCATTAGTCTCTGAATCCTCCTCTGAGGAGCTCTCTGTAACCAGCAAGATGCCTGCTTCAGCAGGTAGCATTGTCTGCTCTGAATACCTTGTTTTCACTCCAGATACTTTCATCACCACTTCAAATGGCTGATGCACAGGAAGAGTAGTTGAATATACAAACATTGTCGACAAATGGAACACGTAATACAAAAAAATGATAGCATGATATAATTCACATACATGATTATTGGCTAAACAGCATGGCAATGCATAATTCACATATATAATGCCTTTGCAACAAGATAGTATTGCATAATTCACATATATAATGTCTTGCAACAAGATGGCAATGCATAATTCACATATATGGTAATTAGACACTGAACAGGTGGCATTCACACAAAGCATGTCTAAACTAATCAAATTACATAGCAATGCGAGACACCATACACACGATATGAGCAACATAACCCTGCCAAGTTAGAGCATACACCTCGGGGGGGGGGGGATATGACTGGTAATCTATCTCTGAATCCTCTTCTGAGGAGCTATCCGTAACCAGCAAGATATGCGCTTCGTCAGATAGCATAGTCTGCTCTGAAGACCTTGTTTTCACTCCAGAATTTGACATCACCGTGTCAAATGGCTGATGCACACGAAGAGCAGTTGAATGTACTAACATTGTTGACAAATTTAATATGTAACGAAAAGAAGGATGGCCTGGTATAATTTACATATAAGATGACTGGCTAAGCAGGATGGCATTGCAAAATTCACATATATGATGCCTGGCTAAACAGGATGGCGTTGCATAATTCACATAAACGATGAATAAACTAAACAAATGGCATTCGCACAAAGGATGTCTAAACTAAGCAGATGACATATTTGATGTATAAAGTAAGCAATGCAAGGCACCATATGCATGATATAACCAACATCAGCATGCCAAGTTAGAGCGAAGACCTCAGGGGGTAAATAGGAGTTGTCTTCTCCTTCCGAATCCCCCCAGAACAAATATCTTCCTCTCGATTACAATCCGAAATGCGTGGGGGTGGGGCTGCCTTTGCGCCTACCATGGAGCGACGTCTGCATGAAATTTTATTGCCACGCAAGGCTCGTCTCTTTTGCTCTACATGTTTAGTTCCATTATTTACAATAACTGTCATGCATAGGAATAAAACATAGTGAGATTATGTAAGGAATGCATGCAGAAATCCAGAGTGATGGTAGCAACCTGTGGATAGACCCAAAACCAATAATAGCAGGAAGATAATGGCTTAAGTTAAAAAATACAGATAATGGATTCTTCACTATTTGTTTCCCACCCAACATGAAACTCATAGTAGACACCGGAGACTAACCATATAGTAGATAGACACTATTGGTTGCGGCCCCGATATGTACCCCACAACCATTTAAAAACTCAAGTTTGACCATTAGTTTGGAGCTGACTCAGAGTCTAATCGGTGAACAGGACGATAAAGTAGCATGTAATATTAAGCGATGCATAACGTAAGCAGACACGAAAGAGTGCAACCTCTCTTGCGGACCCATGTTGTCCTTGAGGTCATCTGCTCGGTTGATGATGGTAATGCAGTTTTCATGGCTGCCGGCGGCGGGGAAGAAGATCTGAGGCGGCGAAAGACAGTCTGGAGGCCGGATCCCTGATGTGCTAGACCCTTCTGTTGTTTTAGCAGCTGAGCTAGGGTGGACAACGACGCAGCCGGAGCGGGACAAACCACACAAGGTTTTCTTTGACAACTATCTGTAAGAGAAGTAATTCTGTAAGGGCTCGTTTGAATTGGAGGATTCCAACAATGCAGGGATAGGAAATAGACAGGAATATGATAGGAATGCATGTGCAAAATAGAGAATTTAAAAACATAGGATTTCTGCAAAGAATCATGGTGAGATTAAGTAAAACCACAAGAAAATGTACGGTTATAATGCTATTATGCTACTATCTCTTAGTCTTGTGCTTCATGAATAGGAATTTGAAAAGGAGGACAAGTGAAAATTAAAATTCCTACATTTTTTCTATCAAGGAGACACTAAAGGAACAAATCCTACAGCTTTCCTTTGCTCCATTACTTTGAACCAAATTCATGAATAGTAGTACCATAGGAAACTTTCCAATTCCTATGTTTTTCATTCACTTTTCCTTTCAAGCACCGGCGATTCTAGTAGGCACGCTTGAGCAAGAAAATGCCTACACTAAAAAATGATTTTATGCTACTTCTATTACTTTGGACCCAGGGCACTGCCCTACTAGCTCAACTCCCAAGGCCATCGGCAAATGCATAGCTCAAACGCGCAGAGATAAATAATGATGGCGTTCAAGAGAGTCCATCACAGATAGCTAAGTTGCCTGGTACCTCACTGCTTGTCATATAGTAGGATAAAATAATCATATTTCCCGTTACTACGTGTGCTCAGTGGACAATATATATAACATATAGAGTAAAAAAGAGATGTAACAAGTGTACAACCTCTTTGGCGAAGCCATGTCGATCTCAGCGTGATTGGGTCGGCCGGTGAGGATGCTCCGGCTGACTTGGCTGTCGGAGGGGGGGGGAGAAGATCTTAGGCGTCTGGAGATGGATCCCGAGGTACTGCTCCGCTGTGATGGAGGGTTTCGTCGTTGGAGCAACTCCGGTGAGTTGTACGACGCCGAGGCTGAAGCAGGACAAGAGAGACAACATTAACCTCAGTGGAATTCTAATAGCATCTCCAATACATGACGTAAAATACATAACCACAAAATGCTAGATGTAAAATACATCAGCCGCTCATCTCTGAACTTAACTATCAAAACTGAATTTAACTGTCGAAACTGAACTTAACTGTCGAAACTGAACTTAACTGTCGAAACTGAATTTTGCTGTTGAAACTGAATTTTACGGTCGAAGTTGAACACACTAGAAAGGTGAGGCTACACGTCAGTCGACTGACTTTTTCATCTCTGGTCAGTCGATTTTGCAGCTGTTGGATACGAAATCAAGGGCATGTAGTTCATCTTCAACCTCCACCCCCTGAGCCGCCATCCACCACCGGCCAAACAGCAGGCCCCCGCCGCCCGCGGCCGGCGGTGCGCCGCCCCGCCCGCCCCGAAAACACTCCCCACCGCCAGTATGCCGCCGCCCCGGCCATTTTTCTAGGTCCCCCCGTGCCGAGGTTTTTCTCCGGCGATCCCCACGCCACCGCCCGCCACCGCCGGCAACCATCTCCCCACCCTGAACCCTAAGATAGATAGTGGGGTACCTCTCCGGCGAGCCCCCCTCCCCGCCATGGCTGGTTCTTCCTTCACCCCGGCGAGCCCCCCCCTAAAAATCGACTGATCAAAAGTCGATTCAGTCGACTGAAGTGTAGCTAAATCGGAGCAGCATCGCAAGAAAGAGCAATAGCGAGAGCAACAACGCGAGCAAGAGCAATAGCAAGAGCAGACCAGGCAGGGGACCAAGAGCAAGAGCAGAGCAGTAGCGCGAGCGAGAGCTAAAGCAGCAACAGCTCCTACTGATGTGGACGTCACTGCCGAGGAAGCGACGCCGTGGAGGAAGTGGCCGACGACGCCGCCATGGATGGAGTCGCGCCGTGTCGGCTCGGGACCGAGCGCCGGCAGCATCGTGAGATCGAATCAAGAAGAAAATGCAGCGATTAGTGTACAACCTCTTAGGTGGCACCGATTAGGCCGCGGCTTCATCAGAGGAAATGGTGATGATGATGCTCTTCCGGTGGTGCAGGTGAAGACGGTGGTGTGGGAATGGAGGTGGCGCGAAAGACGAGAGGAACATTGGGGCAGCTCCTTGGAGGTGGAGGACGGGGTGGCTGAACCGGCGGGACGACGAGATCGACGATGGATCCTCATCCAGTACGGTGGACGAGGGACGTCGAGGTGTTGTTGTGGACGACGTCATCGGGGAAGAGGCTCCGGCTGGGTGGCGGACAGAGCAGGGTGTGGGGCTTCGTCGCGGGTTTTCGCGGCCTCGGTGTATGAATGGGTGGGCGGATGGGATGGGAGTGGGGAACTATGGCTTAGGAATGCGCTTGTCCGAAATGTGGGGTAAGTTACGAAAGTACCCCCACCAATTTGAGGCGGATATTTCGGTTCAGGGGTACCACGGGCATTTCGGGTGTCAGGATTTCACAGGAGGTGGGAGTTTTTGCGCGCGTTGTAATTTCGGAATAGCAAGGCGCGCGTTGAGATGGAGGGAGTTGTCGGAGCACAACGAGACAAAGATATATCTTAAATATTTCGGGCTAACAAGGCGCGGGTTGAAATTTTCGGACAAGCCTAATGTGTACTGTACCAAATCAATTCGCACTACAAATGTCATTCAAAACTTTGAATTCATGTTATGTCAATTAAAATATTTCGCTACGTGTATAATGCATGCAACCTACTACTCAAATGAACGTTTTAGTGCATTCCAACCGTATATACTACCGCTTCAATATGAACTAAATTTGAATTCGTTTCTCTATTTGAATAAGATCTACAGTAATGATTGTTGTGAAGTCAAAGAATTTTAATTCTTTTCCCTGTTTTAATAAGATCTACAATCATCATTATTGTCAAGTTAAACCATCGTTTCTGTATTATCTTCACAGCACACCACATGATTAGTCTTGAGTTACATATGAACTATGTGTACTATATGAACTCGAACTTGATTTTTTGAATCCACTTTATGTTGATTTCAAATCACATTACATTTCTAGCTCTAGCTAGATCTTCATAATCTAAACCATGTCTCATATGTATAATGTGTTTATCACATTATGTATGGTGCCCCGCCCCCTACGCCTACAAGTATTTAGATGTGAGTTGCAAACACCACACATTACCACAAATTCAAATAAAATGTGAAAATGTTCGATATATAGTATTGTTTAGATTGTTTGATATTTAGTTGTAAGCTGCAAACGCCACACATTATCACAAATTCAAATAAAATGTGAGACTATTTGATGTATAGTATGGTGTAGATTGTTCGACATTTAGCTATGAGTTGCAAACACCATGCATTATCACATTATGGTATAACATGTGCACAGCATGCGTATCACCGCTATATTCATGCATGCATATGTTTAAAACACTATGATCTCCTATTCAAATATATGAATCCACTTTCATATCAAATTATGATCTTTGTTAGTATCTTACACCCACACAATCCTCTAACCTTTATAGCTACCACTAACTTTCTCTCGTGCATGCACACGCCCTCCTCACCCTCCCCCTCCGTCGGCATTCTATCCGCCGGGCACATTCTTTTTTTTTCTTTAGGTCATTCTCCCAGAGTCTTCGCAACTCCTTTCGATACACACTAATCGATAAACCTCTCCAACGATGCCTGCCTACAACATACACACGCACCTTCAATCTCCTCCTTTATGTGTCCTTGCCTCGTGTCTCTCATACGGTCACACACACGTGTAAACTCTCGCCCCTCTTTTCATCGATCTCACAACCGCACACTCCTCCCCCTATCTAGCTAGTAGCTGGGCCTCTCGCACCACCCCCTAGCTCCATTCCCTCTGTCTATCCATCTCACTGGGCCTTATTTGCCTCTAACAAATGGACGTACACCGACCGATCTCCCGCTATACATATAGCTAGCTATGTCCTTATAACTCGTTTTTACCCACACGTCGATCGATCTACCTCATTAGTTATGTCTCTCCCTTCCTCCGACAAACAACAACTAATCTACTGATCTAGTTAGGTTTGCTTACCAAACACATGGTTCCCCTTCATCATCCATGGATGCATCCCGACAGATCTATCATGCACAGGCACACACAGAAACATATCCCCACTCTTATTGATAACATTGCAGTTCCACCCTTCGTTTGTCTAGTAGGCCTCTCCCACCATCTTCGAGAAGCAACTCCATCACCCATCCAGCACTCTACCCCTCTCCCTCCCTCTCTCTCTCCTCTCTCTCTCTCTCTGTCCCATCATATTTCCCGTCCTTCAGTTATGTATGGATGTCGACCGATCTCCCTCAAGACATAGTTGGGTCTCTCCTTCTCAACACATATACGAGTCGTTCTACCTCTATAATTAGGCCTATGCCTACCCCTCCCCCACGCACTCCCCCCCACACACTTATACATCGAGCGCTCTAGTCATGTCTCCCTGCCACACACAAACTTGACATGTGCCCTCTGACGTTCCGGTAGGTCAATCGCCCTATATGTTTGACTTGCACACACACACACCCACCCACCCACACACACACACAATTTAGATGGCTCTCTTAATCG
>NC_041389.1:92240693-92266610 GCF_002162155.2 Triticum dicoccoides | reverse complement strand
CGGTTTGTATCTCTCACACCCACCCACGTAGGTGGGGGACATGCACGAAGAGAAGAAGTGCATGCACGACGCACGTACTCCCGTCTCTTTCCCAACCACACCCGCAAGGGTACACGGTGGAGCTCATTTTTGTATGAAAAGGCAGCCCACATGGTAATTTGGCACGTGTACTGGTTATCCACTTGGCGGAGGGAGGATCGTCTACCACGGGTGAACAAACAAATTGCAACTTGACGTGTTATGTTAAAAAAAGAGGTAAACCATGTGGGGCCTACCTTAGAGGCAAGGCTCTATACACTGGAGTACTTTTGATGTGTCCCGTCAACTCGCAGAACGAGTTGAAGCTTGCTTAGTACGCCGTCTCCCCTGCCCACGGGCGCAGTGGCTCGCAGGATGAGGTGAAGCTTGCTTATTACTGTACGCCTTACGCCCGCTCCCTTGCCCACATGCGCGGTGGCTCGTAGGACGGGGAGAAACATTTACTACTCCCTCCGTTTACTCCTCGTCCCTACTACCTTGGTTATAGAGATTATACCATATTATTTGGAATATATATGTCCTTTAGTAGATTTCAATATGAACTACTAGTACATACTCCAAACACTGATGTATATAGACGTATTTTAGAGTGTAGGTTCACTCATTTTGCTCCGTATGTAGCACTCTCCCTCGCCCCTCGACCCTCGCCCATGTGGTGGACGTGCAGTAATTCATTTGGTCTCATATAGCCAGAACGATATATACTGCACTACCATTATTTCTCAACTTCCCGAAGAGGCGAAGAGCCAATCGCAAGGTTAATATTTTGGAGATGCTAAGCGCAAGGTTATAGGAGAACGAGTAGTAGGTGCCGCGTCATTTATAAATAAAGTTTTTTTTTCTTTAGTGGCATGTACGCGATATGATAGGTTCATATGGAGAGAAAAGGAAACCGCTCCACTATATACATAGTCAGGACGGGCCAGCCTACACGGTTGCTTGCTGGGGTTGCTCTCTTCACACTCTCACGCACAAAATGACTGTGGCCACATCTCTAACATCCCGACGGATCACGTCCGCCGGGGGAAGGGGTTGATGCTTAGTGTAGATGCGGCCGCCGTCGCCGACGGCGAAAACCCACCATCGGCACATCCCGATCAGGGGTCCCCACCGTTCTCTCTCACAAAGCCGGTGAGGTTGCCTTCATCCCTTGCTCACTGCTGCGAGGTGGGCAGTTGCCGCCTCCCGCCGCCCTCCTCAAGGTTGAGCTATGTCCCAACATCCCTCAGGTACAACTCCCTTTACAGTCGGCTTGCACCACTGCTCCAGCTGCCCACATCACTCCATGTGGATATTTCTCTACTCCTTTGCCCCGCACATACCTCTACTGGCTTATACATACTATATTTGTGATGAGTTTATGTCTCGTCAACTAGTCCCAGTAATCTTATTCTAATCACGCCTCTTCAATTTCTTTGCCACAGGGATGCTCATCTCGATTTTGGTGAAACTGCACAAAATGATCCGATGGTCAAAAGGTTGCAAACTTCATTTCTTAGGAAGCTCGAACATTGCCAGCAAATTGAAGCCTGGTTAGGGTTCACGGTTCAAGGGCTAGGGACTGCATGGATCGTTTTTTTTCTTTAGCTGCCTCTGTTCCAAAATAAGTGTCAACTTTAGTAGTAGTAGTACAACTTTGTACTAAAGTTTGCATAAAGTTGAGACACTTATTTTGGAACGGAGGGAGTACGTATTTGCTATGATCTGTTAATCATTGAGATGGAATAGCATGCATGTTAGTCTCCTTTGTATTTGATGAAATGTTGCAACGGGCAACCTTGGACGCAAGATACATGTAACAGAAGCTAGAAGCTTCATAGCATTGTACAAATTTATCTCGTTGATAAATTACAGTACATACTATACTAGTACTTCCTCTGTTGCTAAATATAAGTCTTTGTAGAGATTTCACCATGAACCACATGCGGATGTATATAGATGCATTTTAAGTGTAGATTCATTCATTTTGTTCCGTATGTAGTTCACCTAGTGGAATCTCTATAGACTTATCTACTAGTAATAGCTAGCCCCCACTACTAGGAATTCTCCATCCTCTCCTTGAGCCACATCATCAAAATTAATGTAGCCATTAGATGAACTAAATCAGTCCATAATAGCCGTCTGATCTAGACGTTGAGAGGCTCCGCACTAAGCCACATGCAAGCATGCAGAAATACCATGGCATGCATGTGAGTGGGTTTTAAATCACATCAACATGTCTGCATGCAAGAATGCACCGGTAGCATGCATGTAAGTGAGCTTTTAAGTCCCATTAACATGTCAATATAAAAATATAATCCCATTATGCAGTAGGAGTTGGCTGATCTTTTTTCTTACGTGGGATGATCTAAATGATGATGGGAGTTTTTTTAGTTTGGCTACCACATTTGTCATGCGGTTATAGATTTTTTTTAGTTCTATGAAATCGATAATTTTACGCAGAGAGATATATGGACATTCCGCGGCAACGCGCGGGGACTCATCTAGTATTTAGGAATGGAGGGAGTACTATGTAAAGAGTTAGGTGTCGCACGGTGTCCAGAAAATATGGTGATAGTGTGAGGTGGGCCATGTAATCACTGAGCCTGCGCGTTTTCACTGCTCTTGCACTCCTCTGCTGTAAGAATGGAGAAAATTGTAATCTAGCAGTACCTCCTTTCACCGAAAGTGTGGGACATCCAACAGTCCTACCACATCAGTAATAAAGACCAATGAGCCGTCAAATCACATAGACCCAGCAGTAAGTTGGACGGGCGAAGCAACCATCACTCTTGCGCTAGTGAGAGGTCGCGTCCGCTCTTCCCGGGCATGAATGCGACTCTGATTCTTTGGAGCGGCGTTGACCGTTTCAGATGGGAAGCGCACACGGGCGATGGAGGGGCTTTGGGTGGGCCAGGCTAGTCAGGAGCAGGTGTGGCAGCTGTCCGCCTGTCCCTACCAGACACGCCCAGAAACGAGAGGATGCACCAACTCTCGCGGCTAAAACCGTACACTACACACCATCTCTCTGTAGGAGTAGGTCGATCTGTCGCTCTCTCTAACACACACACATGCTGTTAAACACACACACACACACACGCACACGCACGCACCTTGGTCCCGCTGCACCTTCTAACGTGACTTATTACACCTAGATGGAGGTAGTAGTAAGTACGAGATACGGTGGCACACTGACTTAGGTCGAATACAAGTGCCCAAAATTGTGTGCATGTTATAATAAGGATTCACTTAAAATAGTACGTGAGCAAACAGAGGCATCAATTGGACAGTGTTCTTGAGCAGTAGCGAGATGTGTGAGTAAGATACACCACTGGCGCTTTTAATTTTTCTTATTAATTTGTTTGTTTCACCCTTTGACTGGTGGGACCCAACTTACTACGTGGAGAGAGGTAAGGTGACTAAGGCTCCATTATTTCTGCACCACTGTGGATAGTCTTACCACCAAAGCCACATCACACGATTATGATTTAAATCCCAATGACTCCCACACACACAAAAAAACACGGCATGCTTGTCACACTAATGCAGGAATGTATAAAAGGTTATTTTCCTCTCGTTGAACATAACGGGAGGGTTGTGTAGCTGGTTAGCCTGTTCGCTCATCAAACTTGAGGTCTCGGGTTCGATAACTACACTTGAGCATAATTCGTGCCAGGAGGATTCTTTGACTGGTCAAAATGGATGGATACGGAGCTATACGATCTCGTAGTGACCGTATAATCACCTCATCGCATATAAGTTGCAGCCTCAGCACTTGTTTTCTAGGGTTTGCACGCTTCACACTCTCTCTCAAGTATATATATACATGCTGGAGCCTCAGCACTTGTAGTTGCTCTCTTCACACTCTCTCACCCTCTCCGGATCTAAACAAGACTTCGTCGGCTCTCTCTCCCCTCAGTGCTGGTCAAAGAGCCGGCATGATCCGTCCACTGGGAAGGGAAGGAGGCTTAACGTTGTCGCTTTAGGCGAGGGAGGGAATCCACTACCGGCGCAGCTGTTCACTTTCACCTAGCGGTGACGCGGGAGGGCTTCTGACCCCTTCGTCTTTGCCGCCGTCCCGTCGCCCACCGAACCACACCCAAAGAACCTTAATGTATAATTTACTTCTTCCACATGCATTACTCTAGCTGCATGTATACCATGAATCTAGGACGTGGTTCAAAGAGGAAAGGAGTGGGGGAAAGTAGTGGGAAAAGTTGTATAGCATGAATCTAGGACGTGGTTCAAAGAGGAAAGGAAGAGGGAAAGTTATGAGGAAAGTTGTATAGCATGAATCTAGGACGTGGTTCAAAGAGGAAAGGAATGGGGGGAAAGTGGTGGGGAAAGTTGTATCGCATAAATCTAGGACATGGTTCAAAGAGGAAAGGAAGGGGCGAAAGTACTAGTACAGACTGGCTATCCAGCACCTATGTTGGTCGAAAAGGGAAAACAATGACAAATGCAGTACACACATCTGTAACGAACTGATCTTTTGTTTTGGGGGACAAGGCTGTAGAGTTTGAGCAGGACTAGATTTGCTGTGCTCACATAGGGAAAGGTGTCTAAAGATAACAAAACTGGGACCAACACAAATATGCTCCTTGGTTGTTTGTTCTTTTTTGCAACAGACTGTGCATGACCACAGTACATCGGTAGATGCACATGGTGCTGGTGCATCCACTGTCCCATGCAACTCTTTAGCTGTTGTTAATCTAATGCCTTGTTTGGTTAAAAACTCCCTAGTCCCTACCTGCTTGGTTCCAGGGACTAAACATTGACTATAGGTTATTAAGTGACATGCTAAAAGACCATGTTACCCATAGTAATGAACTAATAGAGACAAGGTGCGATGTGTGGCAGGGGCAACTGTTGGAAAAAGTCCCAAAAAGACTCCCTCGGGGTCTTCTTTCTTTAGCCCCAAATGCCCACTTTTAGTCCCTAAAAGTCCCTCATGTTTGGTTTAGATGGGACTGACACGGAGTTTTTTTAGTCCCTACACCAAAATGTCCCTGTAAACAAACACTCTCTAATAATGCCACTAGAAAATTGATGCAATGCCACAGTTAAAAGCAAATTACATGTTTAATGAATTTTATTGTTAATATAATCTCTTTGTAATATTAATCAATGCTACCATTTGAGAAATGCTACTGTCTTGCTTTCTTTCCCATTTAGATAAGGTAGATGCTTGTTTTTGTTGGCTTCTGTGTCATCCACCGTTATTGACCACTAGTTGTTTCCTTTGCACCTCTGTGTAAACAGGGTTATCAACTTCACCTCGTTGCCATTGTGACCTTTTGTTGCACTGCACAAAACACTTTTGTTTTAAGAGTGTTTTGTGTAGTTCAACCAAAATTTCACACCGACAATGTTGCTTGATTGCTTGATCTTAGTGGAACTGCACAAGAGGAGATCTTACTTCCTATCCGTATTGGCAAATTTGGTTCAGATCTTCTTCTCGTGAGTTGTTTGAATTCCGCATCATGAGAGGTCAGTACTGGCCTTCTTTCACATGATTCTGCAGTGTGCTTTCATATGTTGTGCTACTTGTACGGTAATGTTGCTTGATTTTAGTGAACTGCACAAATGGAGACAAGGCTTCCAATCTGTATGTGCACCGTAATATCCCATTGAGGTAAGATAAGGATATTTCAGAACTGTTGGCCCGTATTTTGCCAGTTTCATCAGAAAATTAATGTCATTGTTTAGTGCTATACTTGTGCTCCCCAATTGACATGCCAAATCTTACATTGAAGGCGAAGCTTGTCTGTTATTGAACCAAGTGATGAAGGGGAAGAACAAGCAAAAGAAAAACAAAAATCAACTCCCGGTGCTGTAATGAAGCACTGGAACTGTGATGACACAAGTAATGATATAGTTTTGCATCTTAATTTATTGCTATGGCTGGAACGAGCAATTGTTTTTCCACCGATTTGATGCCACTCTTAATGTAATACGTAGTTATCTCTACTTGTGCAAACAGGGATCTTCTTTGAAGATACCATATATTTTAGTGGAACTGCACAAGAAGATGTTGGAAACATTAAACTAATCGAGGAGTATATAGTAAGCATGGCCACCATAGTAGATAGCAATAGATGGTTCCAGAGAAGTGCTTCATTTGTATTCTCTA
The DNA here is from genome assembly GCF_002162155.2 of Triticum dicoccoides. Classification (NCBI taxonomy): domain Eukaryota; kingdom Viridiplantae; phylum Streptophyta; class Magnoliopsida; order Poales; family Poaceae; genus Triticum; species Triticum dicoccoides. The sequence goes on along the minus strand of NC_041389.1, from coordinate 92,260,459 downwards.
CACAATAAGCCTCGTGACAAAGGTTGGTACTCGCCCACTGATTTTATCCATATGATTGAGCTTTGTCATCTCTATTGGTGTTGTGCTACTGTTTAGACACTATCATGAAAAAGTGGTATTGTCCTTGAGAAGTGCTTCATATGTGCTGTTTTAAATACATTTCCTTTTTTCGAGCAAACAGGGATGCTAGCATTTAGTTGTCCTCTTGTCTTTGCAAAACAGGATCATCTTCCTCTTAAGAAGAATATGGAGTACGTGAAGTGACTAGTTCCGATTATGCCAGGATGAAGAAGCCCTGTCTATCTTCTCATCAAAAGGAGCAGTTGAAGGATGGTTACATTACTCCCCACAAGACCAAACTAACTTCAGCTCAGAAGGACTGACAAATCCCCATTTTTTTTGCTGTGATGCGCGAGTACAATGTTGTTCTAGGATTCTTTCTGGTGAGTTTCATTTTTCTAAAAGTGTCCTCTACATGGACCATGTAGGTGCCTGTTTAAACTGTCAATTCATAGTACAATTTGCTTTATACTAATCACTTTTTTTGTATTTGTGCAAACAGGGGTGCTTAGCTTGATTTCAATGGGAACTGCACAAAATGTTCATGAATACATCGAATCATTCATTTCCACCACAAGAAAGGAGGTGCCGATAAGTTCAAGGCGTTGCAACATATAAGGGCGAAATCATACAAGCTACACGCGAATTTGGTTGATTTTTGTGGAACTGCACAAAAAGAACAGTTGGTTTATTTAGCACAAGGTGCCATGTCAATGTCCGAACTGATGGCAAACCCTGCCCATTCCACAATCGTAGGCATTTGATATTTTGGAATGGGACAACCTTGTCAAATTTTGCTCATTGATTTTAGCAAGAAGACATGTGTTTGATATTTTCAAATGGGACGCCCTTTGCTGTCAGCAGCGTTGATCAATTTTTTCTTTATTCTTTAGTTGTGAAGTAAATATTGCCTCTGACATGTGAGTCACTGAGATGCATAATCATCGATTGTTTTGAATGTTCTCTATGAATTGCCAGCCCTGTGTGTTTGATTGCAATGTACAGAAACGCTAAAAAGCTGCTCAAACTCTTTGTACTCCTTCTGTTACTTTTTACTTTGCACATTGTGAAAGTGCATACTTTTTTCTATAAGATTGGTCAAAGTAGAGATACTTTGACTACAGACAAAACTTGTATGCAGACTAGAAAGTACCGGAGGGAGTACATGTGAAACTGCTGCAAACAAGGTGATCACCCTGGGAATAATGCTAGTACATATTGTTTTGCATGTTCATCCAATGCCAGTGATACAGGAATTCGAACTAATCGAAATAAATTCATTCATACACGGTCGGATTTCATATAAACATGCCGAATTTCATTACATTTCATACATTCTTCAACTAAAAAGGGGTGCGCTGGAGGTATAATTAATTAACCGAAGCTACCCATCTATGTCCCGCTAAGCCGAACAGAAGCTTCAGTGACTTAACTGCAGGTGGATTTGCATAACTGACATGTGGCCTGTTGGTCCCACATGTCAGTCAACCAACTGCACCAGCAGTTAAGTCAAAGCAGCGTTCTTCTCCAACACAGCTCTCCGACTCCACGTCGCCACCAAGAAGCTAACCGGCCGTCAATGGTCAACCCGCCTAGCTTGGCTTTAACCGGAGGGTAGCAGTGGTGGCCTTACTTGGACCCGAGCAGTGGCAACCTACCATGTTCTAATCTTCCTTGTTTTTTGTGTGGCGCGACCTCGTTGGCAGCGGGGCGGGGCCTCGGCAGAGCCGACGATGTCCTCTGTCTCTTTGCCGGCGGGCGGCGCCTCGGCGGAGCGGTGGAAATCCTCCCCCTCGTTGCCGGCAGGGTGGGGCCTTGGCTGAGCCGGCGGTGTCCTCTGCCTCGTTGTTGGCGAGGCGGGGCCTCGGCGGAGCCGGCGGTGTCCTCTTCCTCGTTGTTGGTGCCGCGGGGCCTCGGCGAGCAGGGCATCCTCGACGCCAGCGGAGCGGGGACTCGTCGGAGCCGGCATTGTCCTCTGCCTCATCCTCGGTCTCGCCAAACAGCGCCTCACCCGCTTCATCGCCCTCTTTGTAGGCGGCCGCAGCCTCCGCCACCCGCATACGGTACCGCCAGCGCTCGAGGCTACCCTCGCGGGTGGAGCGGTACGAGTCGAGCAGCGCCTCCTGCTCCACCCGCTCCGCGGCGATCTGCTCCTCTGCCTGCAGGTGCTCCTGGAGGAGATGGTGGTTGTAGGCTGCGTCGACCTGCGCCTCCCAGAACTGCTCCTCACGCATCCGCCTCGGCAGCCGCGTATCATTAATGTGGGCGGCAGATGGACGGACGGATGACACTTGTGTCGTTTGAAGGCGGAGCAATCACCTGCATCGGGAAGTGGGGCGGGTGGCACTGACTGTTTCGAGCGGAAAGAGCGCGCGAGCGAGGAGATGACTTTACTTGGAGAGGATGATGATGGGGACCCACCAGGGCCATAGCCTCACGTATGCAAGTGCTTCCTTATTATATAAAACTCTGATTTTTTTTGCTTCCTCCTGGTTTCCTGACATCACGGTCCCACACCATTGTCAACCTACGTAGTCAATAAACGAGAGAATTACACAAGGAGCGGCCGAGAGCTGGGACCAAGCAGCTCGAGGAGTATTTGTGTTTTTGAGGTGTGAGCCCTACAGAGTTTTTCGATCTTTAGCGCAGATATTAATTTTTCTCCTCTGAACAACAACAAAAACATCGCTGCAGGTATTAACTGGGCGGGCTGTGGCCCGTCTAGCCCAGGCCAAATATCCAGCCCAGATATTAATTTTTTTCAAGCTGAAAATGGCTAGCCCAGCTATACTTTTTTTAGGAATACCCAGGCAAGGTCAAGTTGTTATTCTCCGCCCCGCTGGGCTAAAAATCTTTCCTAGGAGGGATGCATTAGGCTTAACAAGAAAATGGGCTTTAAGAAATAATAAATGCGATGTAATTATAAAAACTGGGCAGTAAGTATAAAAAAATGCACCAAACACGTAATTACTTTATAAAATATTATTTTTGGATATTGAAAATTTTAATTTCACTAATTGTTGCGAGCGTAATGTTTCGTTGGATTTTTACGTAATATAAACTTATATTGAAATTGTATTTAATCTGACTAGAAATTTCGGGATAAAAATATTTCGGATCCCATCAAAATGTGGGAAATTTTATTGAATTCTGTTTTGAACGGTTGGTTGAAATGGGTTGTACTTTTAACAAAATGTAAATGGGTTGTAGTAAATTCCATTAGAATTCAAAAATGGGCTGCACATTCTTACAAATCTCAAATGGGCTATAAGTTCTCTGCAACACACTTGTGGCCTTACAAAATTGACGCGTCCCCTAAAAAGAGAGAGTTGACGCGTATGCAAGGCTTTGTCAACTTATAGTCAACACACGGTTCTAGCAGTAGTGGCCGTTCGATGTCCATCCAACGGATCCCATGCTTCTTCTTCAATCTCGGATATTCTAGTTTCACCCGCCCAAAAAATGATTCCTCCCCCTGACATCTGGGGTGCATCGTTTCGAAAGCTGACCTGTGGGCCTACTAAGTTGACGCGTACCAAGGGCTTTGTCAACTTAGTCAATATAAACGATTCTAGCTACAGTGATCGTATGATGTCCATCCAACGACCGTCGTGCTTCTTCAACCTCTGGTCTTCTTGCTCCAGCCGCCCAAAGCAGCGCCGGTCGTGCAGCCTGCTCCTGCCTCCCGTGGCCGGCTGTGCTGCTGCGGAGGCCTCATCGCCCCTACTACTCCCATCGCTGGCCAGGCCATCCCTCCACTCACCCTGTTATTCTGCGGCGACTGCAGCCTCACGCCGCAGCTGAACCAGTGAACCCTCATACTCCTCTCCGTGTGGGCATCCACTGCCACGTCTTCCCCGGCTCCGCATCATCCCCTTCCTAGGCCTCGCCGTCGTCCACCGCCGTGGTGCTCTCAGGGCATCGTGGTCAACGTGGTCAAGGAATGACTTCCATTGGACGTGGACTGTACGTGGAGAGGCTGATAGCTGGGTCCACGGACGCAGCAAGGAAGTGCCTCCTTATTACGCGAAAAATAATGATTCCTCCACCTGACAGCTGGGACCCACTGGACAGGCCACTGTATTTCACGAAAAAACGTTTCCCCCTGACTGCTGGGACCCACCAGCTACATCTTCGCACGCAAGGAAGTGCGTCTGAAAAAAAATGATACACCCCCTAACTGCTGGGACCCACCAGCTACATCTTCGCATGCAAGGAAGTGCGGCCGGGCAAAAAAAACGATTTGCCCCCTGACTACTGGGACCCACCATCTACATCTTCGCACGTAAGGAAGTTCCTGATAGTCGGGACCCACCTGGTCGAAGCGTATGTAGCATTGTCATTCTGGTCGCGAACGTGTATGTACATACTGGTGGATGTAGAGGCGCGCACGTGTCGTAGTAGAGGCGCGCACGTAGCATGCACACGTACGTACAACGGCCAGTGTGCAAGAAATAAAATACGGCCACATACGTACATACGTGCGGGGTCTCGAACGCCTACTCGCGCATATATATGTACGGCCAGGGCTTGTGTACATGGCTGGGTCGGAATGAAGAAACAACGTTGTCGTCATGTTCATGGGGAGCCAACTGGCTGGGTCAGAATGGAATGCGTCGTCATGTTCATCAGGAGGGCTTGGATGGAACAGGCGATGGAAACGAGGCCCGGTGTACCGCAGAACGGAGGAAACAACCTTGTGTTCGACCAGCCACGTTCGAAACGGGATCATGTTCATCGGGAGGGGTCTGGCGTACCGCAAAACAGAGGAAACAAACTTGTGTTGGACCTCCTACAGTCGAAACGGGGTCCTGTTGATCAGGAGGGGTGTGGCATACCGCAAAACAGACGAAACGGACTTGTGTTGGAGCGCTACGGTCGAAACGGGGGTCTTGTTCATCGGGAGGGGTGTGGCGTACCGCAAAACGGGACTCCACGGGATACTGTTCATCTCCACCATCGACCTCCTCTAGCCTCCCCGGGCTACTGTTCATCCATCGTCGACCTCCTCCAGCCTCCACTTGCGACTGTTCATCCACGGGCTCCTGTTCATCCAACTTCCACCGCGCGCTACTCCACTGGCTATTATTCAACCACCCCTCTCCACGGGCTCGTGTTCAACCACCCCTCCACATGCTACTGTTCATCCACCCCTCCACCATCTACCGTTCATCCAACCCTCCACGGGGTCGTCATGTTCATCCAGCCCTCCACGGGGTCCTGTTCATCCAGCCCCAACCGGCTCGATCGATCGGGGTCCTGTTCATCCAAAGGCAACGCCATGGGGTCCTGTTCATCCACCCCCACCGCTCACTGTTCATACAACACCCCCACTACAAAAAAATACACTTCCGTGATGATACGTGTTTGTCATAGTAGGTCGCGTTTTTTGTCATGCATGTACATCCATGATGATTTTATGACAGAATCAAGATAGTCATACCTATGATGTCGTAGAAGTGTTCCATGACATTACCAAAATTATCATCACAGAAGTGTCCACTTCCATGACGATAAATTGCACGTCACAGAAGTGCTTTCGTCAATGGTGACCGACACGTGGAATCCACCGTAACGGAATGCGTTCAGCTATCGGGTCTGGTTTTTGATCCGATAACCCGTTAACAGCCCGGACCAATGGGGATTTTCCACGTGTAAAATCATCATTGGCCGCAGGAAACACGTGTTTCCTCACCGTTGGGACAGATGTCTGCTACCTCTTGAGCACTGCGTTGGATTTCCCCGAAGAGGAGAGGATGATGCAGTAAAGTAGCATAAGTATTTCCCTCAGTTTTTGAGAACCAAGGTATCAATCCAGTAGGAGACCATGCACAAGTCCCTCGTACCTACACAAAACGATAGCAACTTGCAACCAACACGTAGGGGTTGTCAATCCCTTCACGGTCACTTACGAGAGTGAGATCTGATAGAGATAATATTTTTGGTATTTTTGATAGATAGATGCAAAGTAAAAAGTAAAGGCAAAGTAAAAACAAAGCAAGTAAATAAAGTGATATAGATTGATATGATGAGAATAGACCAGGGGGCCATAGGTTTCACTAGTGGCTTCTCTCGAGAGCATAAGTATTCTACGGTGGGTGAACAAACTACTGTTGAGCAATCGACAGAATTGAGCATAGTTATGAGTATATCTAGGCGATGATCATGTATATAGGCATCACGTCCAAAACAAGTAGATCGAAATGATTCTGCATCTACTACTATTACTCCACTCATCGACCGCTATCCAGCATGCATCTAGAGTATTAAGTAAAAACAGAGTAACGCCATAAGCAAGATGACATGATGTAGAGGGATAAATTCATGCAATATGATTAAAAAAACCATCTTGTTATCCTCGATGGCAACAATACAATATGTGCGTTGCAACTCTTTCTGTCACTGAGTAAGGACACCGCAAGATTGAACCCAAAGCTAAGCACTTCTCCCATTGCAAGAACTACCAATCTAGTTGGCCAAACGAAAAAGATAATTCGAAGAGACTTGCAAAGATAGCTCAATCATACATAAAAGAATTCAGAGAAGAATCAAATAGATTCCATAGATAATACTGGATCATAAACCCACAATTCATCGGTCTCAACAAACACACCGCAAAAAGAATATTACATCGAATAGATCTCCACGAGAGAGGGGGAGAACATTGTATTGAGATCCAAAAAGAAAGAAGAAGCCATCTAGCTACTAGCTATGGACCCGAAGGTCTGAAGTAAACTACTCACACTTAATCGGACGGGCTATGGTGATGATGTAGAAGCCCTCCGTGGTGGATGCCCCCTCCGGCGGAGCTCCGGAACAGGCCCCAAGATGGGATCTCGTGGATACAGAAAGTTGCGGCGGTGGAATTAGGTTTTTGGCTCCTGTTCTGATCGTTTGGGGATACATAGGTATATATAGGAGGAAGGAGTACGTCGGTGGAGCTCCGAGGGGCCCATGAGGTAGGGGGCACGCCCAGGGGGGCGCCCTCCACCCTCGTGACCGCCTCTGGCGCTTCTTGGAGTAGGGTCCAAGTCTCCTGGATCACGTTCGGCTGGAAAATCACGATCCCGAAGGTTTCATTCCGTTTGGACTCGGTTTGATATTCTATTTCTTCAAAATACTGAAAAGGCAAAAAACAACAATTCTGGGTTGGGCCTCCGGTTAATAGGTTAGTCCCAAAAGTAATATAAAAGTGGAAAATAAAGCCCAATATAGTCCAAAACAGTAGATAAAGTAGCATGGAGCAATCAAAAATTATAGATACGTTGGAGACGTATCAGGCATCCCCAAGCTTAATTCCTGCTCGTCCTCGAGTAGGTAAATGATAAAAAAGAATTTTTGATGCGGAGTGATACTTTGGCATAATTTCAATGTAAAACTTCTTAATTGTGATATGAATATTCAGATCCGAAAGATTCAAGACAAAAGTTCATATTGACACAAAAATAATAATACTTCAAGCATACTAATCAAAGCAATCATGTCTTCTCAAAATAACATGGCAAAAGAAAGTTCATCCCTACAAAATCATATAGTTAGGCTATGCTTCATTTTCGTCACACAAAGATGTTCCCAACTTCTATACCCCTGATGACAAGCCAAGCAATTGTTTCATACTTAAATAATCTCAAACTTTTTCAACCTTCACGAAATACATGAGCGTGAGCCATGGATATAGCACTATGGGCGGAATAGAATATGATGATGGGGATTGTGTGGAGAAGACAAAAAAGGAGAAAGTCTCACATTGACGAGGATAATCAACGGGCTATGGAGATGCCCATCCATTGATGTCAACATGAGGAGTGGGGATTGCCATGCAACGGATGCACTAGAGCTGTGAATGCTCAACAAAAGAAAACTAGTGGGTGTGCATCCAACTTGCTTGCTCACGAAGACCTAGGGCATTTGAGGAAGCCCATCGTAGGAATATACAAGCCAAGTTCTATAATGAAAAATTCCCACTAGTATAAAAAGACAACTTATGAGACTCACTACATGAAAAACAAGGTGCTACTTTGAAGCACAATATATGAGACTCACTATATGAAGAACAAGGTGCTACTTTGAAGCACAATATATGAGACTACATGAAGAACAAGGTGCTACTTTGAAGCACAAGTGTGGAAAAAGAGATATTAGCATTGCCCTTATTATTATTATTATTTTCTTTTTTTGGGCCTTTCTTTTTTTCTTTTTGGCCTTTCTCTTTTTTTTTATTTGGGCAATGCTCTAATAATGATGATCATCACACTTCTATTGATTACAACACAAGGATTACAATTCGAAACTTAGAACAAGATATGACTCTATATGAATGCCTTCGGCGGTGTACCGGGGTGGTGCAATGAATCAAGAGTGACATCTATGAAAAATAATGCATGGTGGCTTTGCCACAAATACGATGTCAACTACAAGATCATGCAATGGCAATATGACAAAAGTAATGTATGTCATGATGATGATGGTGGAAGTTGCATGGCAATATATCTCGGAATGACTATGGAAATGCCATGATAGGTAGGTATGGTGGCTGTTTTGAGGAAGATATTAGGAGGTTTATGTGTGATAGAGTGTATCGTATCACGGGGTTTGGATGCACCGGCGAAGTTTGCACCAACTCTCAAGGTGAGAAAGGGCAATGCACGGTACCGAAGAGGCTAGCAATGGCGGAAAGGTGAGAGTGCGTATAATCCATGGACTCAACATTAATCAAAAGAACTCATATACTTATTGGCAAAATTTAGAAGTCATCAAAAATTCAAGTACTACGCGCATGATACTAGGGGGATAGATTGGTAGGAAAAGACCATCGCTCGTCCCCGACCGCCACTCATAAGGATGCACAAGCCAGGTACACTTCATGTTTCAAATTTGTTACATAACTTTAACCATACGTGCATGCTACGAGATTTGCAAACTTCAACACAAGTATTTCTCAAATTCATAATCATCCAACTAGCACGACTATGATATTATCACCTCCATATCTCAAAACAATTATCAAGCATCAAACTTATCTTAGTATTCAATTCACTCAAAAGAAAGTTTCACATATCTTGAACACCAAGTATATTAACATTAAGCAAATTACCATGCTATTAAAGACTCTCAAAATAATCTAAGTGAAGCATGAGAGATCAAATAGTTTCTTTAAAACAAATCCACCACCGTGCTCTAAAAGATCTAAGTGAAGTACTAGAGCAAAAATTGTCACGCTCAAAAGATATAAGTGAAGCACGATGAGCAAAACTATCAAGCTCAAAAGATATAAGCGAAGCACATAGAGTACTCTAACAAATTCCAATTCATGTATGGCTCTCTCAAAAGATGTGTACACAAAGGATGATAGTGGTACACTAACAAGAAAAGACACAAATAATACAAGACGCTCCAAGCAAAACACATATCATGTTGGTGAATAAAAATATAGCTCCAAGTAAATTACCGATGGAAGTGGACGAAAGAGGGGATGCCTTCCGGGGCATCCCCAAGCTTTGACTTTTTGGTGTCCTTGGATTATCTTGGGGGTTCCATGGGCATCGCCAATCTTAGGCTCTTGCCACTCCTTGTTCCATAATCCATCAAAAGAATTCACCCAAAACTTGAAAACTTCACAACACAAAACTCAACGGAAATCTCGTGAGCTCCGTTAGAGAAAGAAAACAAAAGACTACTTCAAGGTACTGTAATGAACTCATTCTTTATTTATATTGGTGTTAAACCTACTGTATTCCAACTTCTCTATGGTTTATAAACTAATTTACTAGCCATAGATTCATCAAAATAAGCAAACAACACACGAAAAACAGAATCTGTCAAAAACAGAACAGCCTGTAGCAATCTGTAACTAACGCAAACTTATGGAACTCTAAAAATTCTACAAAAATAGTAAGTCCTGGAAAATTTGTTTATTGATCAGAAGCAAAAAGAATCAGCGCAAAATCTCGTTCCTGTGATTTATCATAATTATATTTGTGCGTGCAAATTTTCTGTTTTTCAGCAGAATCAAATCAACTATCATCGTAGGTTATCCTATAGGTCCTACTTGTCACAAACACTAATTAAAACATAAAACCACATCCAAACAGAAAGTATATGGATTATTTATTCCTAAACAGAAGCAAAAACAAAAAACACAAAATAAAATTGGGTTGCCTCCCAACAAGCGCTATCGTTTAACGCCCCTAGCTAGGCATAAAAGCGAGGATAGATCTAGGTATTGCCATCTTTGGTAGGCAATCCATAAGTGGCTCTCATGATAGATTAATATGGTAATTTTATTTTCTTTCTAGGGAAGTGTTCCATACCCTTCTTTAAGGGAAATTGGAATCTAATATTCCCTTCCTTCATATCAATAATTGCACCAATCGTTCTAAGGAAAGGTCTACCAAGAATAATAGGACACGAAGGATTGCAATCTATATCAAGAACGATAAAATCTACAAGCACATAATTCCTATTTGCAACAATAAGAACATCATTAATTCTTCCCATAGGTTTTTTAATAGTGGAATCCGCAAGATGCAAGTTTAGAGAGCAATCATCAAAATCACGGAAATCTAGCAAATCACATAAAGTTTTGCGAATAGTAGAGACACTAGCACCCAAATCACATAAAGCATGAAACTCGTAATCTTTAATTTTAATTTTAGTAGTAGGTTCCCACTCATCATAGAGTTTTCTAGGGATAGAAACTTACAACTCAAGTTTTTCTTCATAGGATTGTATCAAAGCATCAACAATATGTTTGGTAAAGGCCTTATTTTGACTATAAGCATGAGGAGAATCTAGCACGGATTGCAACAACGAAATACAACCAATCAAAGAGCAATTTTCATAATTAAATTCCTTGAGATCCAAAATTGTGGGTTTAGCAACATCGCGGTTTTTATTTATTTCAATCCCACTTTCATCAATTTCATCATCAAGATCTAGAAACTTCGAATTCTTAAAACGCCTTCTAGGTAAAGGAAGATAATCTTCAGATTCATCAAGATTCATATTGCAAAACAAAGATTTAATGGGGGACACATCAATAACTTTTAGATCTTCATCTTGATTTTCATAGGGATTGGAAGAACACACTTTAATAAAGGCATCTTTGGAAGCACGCATCCTAGCGGTTCTTTCCTTGCACTCATCAATGGAAATTCTCATGGCTTTGAGAGACTCATTGATATCATGCTTAGGAGGAATAGATCTAAGCTTTAAAGAATCAATTGCAAGAGAAATTCTACCAATGTTCCTAGCCAAATCATCAACTTTAAGCAATTTCTCTTCAAGCAAAGCATTAATTTTTTTGTGAATTCATAAACTCTTTAACACTACTCTCAAATTCAGAGGGCATCTTATTAAAATTTCCATAAGAGTTATTGTAGGAATTTCCATAATTATTAGAAGGATTACTAGGATAAGGCCTAGGATTAAAATTCCCTCTATAAGCGTTGTTTCCAAAACTATTCCTACCAACAAAATTCACATCCATAGATTCATTATTATTCTCAAGCAAAGTATATAAAGGCATATCATTGGGATCAAGAGGAGTACTTTTAGGAGCAAACATCTTCATAAGTTCATCCATCTTTTCACACAAAACATTGATTTCTTCTATAGCATTTACTTTTTTACTAGAAGATCTTTCGGTGTGCCATTGAGAATAATTAGCCATAATATTATCAAGCAATTTGGTAGCATCCCCTAACATAATTTCCATAAATGTGCCTCCCGCGGCCGAATCTAAAAGATTTCTAGAAGCAAAATTCAATCCGGCTTAAAAATTTTGTATGATCATCCATAAATTCAAACCATGAGTAGGGCAATTGCGAATCATTAATTTCATTATTTCCCAAAATTGGGCAACATGCTCATGATCAAGTTGTTTAAAATTCATGATGTCGTTCCTAAGAGTGATAATCTTAGCGAGAGGAAAATACTTAGAGATAAAAGCATCTTTGCACTTGTTCCAAGAATCAATACTATTTTTAGGCAAAGATGAAAACCAAACTTTAGCACGATCTCTAAGTGAAAACGGAAATAACTTCAATTTGACAATATTGTTATTCGTATCTTTCTTCTTTTGCATATCACACAAATCAACAAAATTGTTTAGATGAGTAGCGGCATCTTCACTAGGAAGGCCGGCGAATTGATCTTTCATAACAAGATTTAACAAAGTAGTATTGATTTCACAAGACTCATCATTATTAAGAGGAGAAATCGGAGTACTAAGGAAATAATTATTATTGGTATTCGAGAAATCACACAATTTGGTATTATCTTGTGCCATGGCAACAAGTAATCCAACACACAAGCAAACAGAAAGGCAAAGGGAAAAAGGCAAACGGGAAAGAGAGGAGGAGATTGGGAAAGAGAGGGCGAATAAAACAGCAAGGGTGAAGTGGGGAGAGGAAAACGAGAGGCAAATGGCAAATAATATAATGCGAGAGATAGGGATTGCGATGGGTACTTGGTATGGTTGACTTGCTTGCGTGAGCCTCCCCGGCAACGGCGCCAGAAATTCTTCTTGCTACCTCTTGAGCATTGCGTTGGATTTCCCCAAAGAGGAGAGGATGATGCAGTAAAGTAGCATAAGTATTTCCCTTAGTTTTTGAGAACCAAGGTATCAATCCAGTAGGAGACCACGCACAAGTCCCTCGTACCTACACAAAACGATAGCAACTTGCAACCAACACTTAGGGGTTATCAATCCCTTCACGGTCACTTACGAGAGTGAGATCTGATAGAGATAATATTTTTGGTATTTTTGATAGATAGATGCAAAGTAAAAAGTAAAGGCAAAGTAAAAAAAAGCAAGTAAATAAAGTGATATAGATTGATATGATGAGAATAGACCCGGGGTCCATAGGTTTCACTAGTGGCTTCTCTCGAGAGCATAAGTATTCTACAGTGGGTGAACAAATTATTGTTGAGCAATTGACAGAATTGAGCATAGTTATGAGTATATCTAGGCGATGATCATGTATATAGGCATCACGTCCAAAACAAGTAGATCGAAACGATTCTGCATCTACTACTATTACTTCACTCATCAACCGCTATCCAGCATGCATCTAGAGTATTAAGTAAAAACAGAGTAACGCCGTAAGCAAGATGACATGATCTAGAGGGATAAATTCATGCAATATGATAAAAAACCCATCTTGTTATCCTCAATGGCAACAATACAATACGTGCCTTGCAACTCTTTCTGTCACTGAGTAAGGACACCGCAAGATTGAACACAAAGCTAAGCACTTCTCCCATTGCAAGAGCTACCAATCTAGTTGGCCAAACGAAAAAGATAATTCGAAGAGACTTGCAAAGATTGCTCAATCATACATAAAAGAATTCAGAGAAGAATCAAATAGTTTCCATAGATAATACTGGATCATAAACCCACAATTCATCGGTCTCAACAAACACACCGCAAAAAGAAGATTACATCAAATAGATCTCCACGAGAGAGGGGGAGAACATTGTATTGAGATCCGAAAAGAGAGAAGAAGCCATCTAGCTACTAGCTATGGACCCGAAGGTCTGAAGTAAACTACTCACACTTCATCGGAGGGGCTATGGTGATGATGTAGAAGCCCTCCGTGGTGGATGCCCCCTCCGGCGGAGCTCCGGAACAGGCCCCAAGATGGGATCTCGTGGATACAGAAAGTTTCGGCGGTGGAATTAGGTTTTTGGCTCCTGTTCTGATCGTTCGAGGATACGTAGGTATATATAGGAGGAAGGAGTACATCGGTGGAGCTCTGAGGGGCCCACGAGGTAGGGGGGCGCGCCCAGGGGGGCGCCCTTCACCCTCGTGACCGCCTCTGGCGCTTCTTGGAGTAGGGTCCAAGTCTCCTGGATCACGTTCGGTTGGAAAATCACGATCCCGAAGGTTTCATTCTGTTTGGACTCCGTTTGATATTCTGTTTCTTCGAAATACTAAAAATGGCAAAAAACAGCAATTCTGGGCTGGGCCTCCGGTTAATAGGTTGTTCCCAAAAGTAATATAAAAGTGGAAAATAAAGCCCAATATAGTCCAAAACAGTAGATAAAGTAGCATGGAGCAATCAAAAATTATAGATACATTGGAGACGCATCAATGTCATCCACTCGTTGGACAGGAGGCGCCTATGATAGGTCGACACGTGGCACGGCCCAACAGTGGCCCATTCCAGTGAAAAAGGCCGCCCAGTAAAAATTAGCAGGCCGGCCCATATAAGGCCTACTTGTGTCAGGTCCATTTAAGCCCACGGCCCATACGAGATGTGCCAATTCGGCCCATCAACGCCCCGTTAAAGATTTGAAACCATTGCAGCCCATCGTCAGTTCAAGCCCGTTAACAGCCCGCTATATATTTGGGCTCAATATCGGCCCGATGAGATTTCGGCCTGTTAACGGCCCATTCAATGGATGGGCCAATTTTAGGATGTACATCTTTCGGCCTTTTAGCGACCCATTTAAATGTTGGGCTAATTTCCGGCCCGGTGTCACTTTCAGCCTGTTGACAGCCCATAAATCAGTTGGGCCATTTGTAGTCGGACCTGAGTTTTGGCCTTTTAGCGACCCATTTAAGTGTTGGGCCAATTCCTGGCCCTATGTGCCTTTCGGCCTGTTAACGGACCATAAATGAGTTGGGCCATTTGTAGTCGGACTATAGTTTTGGCCTTTTAACAGCCCATGCCCTTCATGGTCCAATACCAACCCGGTTTTTCTTTCGGCCTGCTAAAGGCCCACAACACAGTTGGTCCATTTACAATACGACCTGACTTTCGGCCTCTTAGCGGCCCATGCTCTTAATGGTCCAGTACAAGCCCGCTGTCTCTTTCGGCCTGCTAAAGGCCTACAGTATAGTTGGGCCATATGTAGCCCAAACTTAGTAACGGCATGTTAACGGCCCGTGAAATAAATTGGGCCCACCTGTTGCCCGCTTTGATGTCGGCCTGTTAACGACCCGGGAGGTAAGAGGGACGACCATTAACTTTCGGCCTAGTAACGGCCCATTAACTTAATGGGCCCACTAAAGTTCGTACATGCCTTTAGGCCAAATTAGATAATTTGAGCCCATTATGACGAGCAATTATGCACAGAACCAAAAACGATCAAGCAAAGGTACGGCATACGAGGAATAACGTTGCACATCCAGCATATATTACAGGAATTTACATCCACTGGGCAATCAAAGATTGATGCTAGTGCAAATAAATGAGCAGAACCTAACCATCTACAGGGTCACAATCTGCAACCTCAGCACAGATGACACCCATAAGCATGTGGGCAAGTTCTTGCTGCTTTGCTACACTATCTTTGAAGACATTGATCAATTGTTGTATCGCACGACTCCGCACCTCTGATTCATCCACCATTGCCATCATTGCTTCAGCCATTAATTGGTTCACAAACATACATTTATTCCGTTGCATTCGAGACAGAGGATACTGAACAGATTCAGATGGCGATTTTGGCAGCCTTGTATTATTCATAGTGGAGAGTGTCTCGACCACTGCATCATAACATTAATTAGGACGAGAACCAAACAGATTAATCATGAGTTATTGCCATATTACCTGGCCTAGATTTAATGGAAAGAAACAATGGGGTTGCCTTGCTGTTTTCAGAGTTTGTCTTCTTATCTTTAGCAGCCTGCACAAAATTAACACACTAGCATTGCTATCATTGGCCAAGTCAGATAATAGGAAAGCTACATAGACACAAGGAACGTTTGGGAAACTAGCCTACACCAAATTAACACAATATGGCACAACAATCATCAGCTAGGTAAGGTAATACGAAAGCAACATTGACACAATGAATGAATGGGCACCCAGAGAAGCACTACAATTCAGTAATGTGCATGATATGAGATAGTACACTCATGCAGCTCAGTATGCAAAACTACCAGGCAGTTTTCCTTACAAAAATCGACATTGGCGCCTTTAACATTTTTCCACAACTAATTTTAGATCAGATAAAGGTTAGATTCACGCCGATTAACAAAAACATGCTGATGTAAAAATATAGTGATATACAACAGGTACTTACATCAGCATTAGAGCACAGAGAATTCCTGCAAGATATTTTCCTCGAATACAATCCCAATGGAGGAAGTCTTCTATCGTTTAACCTCATTTTCTAAAAGAGAGATGGGTAAGAAACATGTAGAAAATATGATCAGAATGCTATAAAATTTCATGATGCGAGGATACGCACACGCTTCTTAGAATGGATTTGACATTCTTTTGCTGGACTGGAGCGGACTAGTTCTTTGGCCACTGGAATCTGCTTATTATCAGTGGGAGTTGGGTTTCTCTATGCTGGAGCAGTATCTATGAAAAATGGAGTTGGTTTATTATCTCCTGGCGTTTGGATCTTTTGCAAAGACCTGGTTTGTAACCCTTCAGATTCTAACATAGCCGTCTTCCCCTTGCATGCCTTATATAGAAGAATCGTGATTCAGTTATAAAACATGCTACAACAGAGATTGAATAGGTACTGAAGAATAGAAAGGCATGACATATTGACATGTATTCCCTCCATCCGGAAATAAATGGATGGGTCTAGGCGTATTTCAGTTCTAGATACATGTAGTTTTATCCATTTCTGCGACATGTAATCCAGACGGAGGGAGTATGATGTAAGAGCTAGGGATACGACAGGACAACACAGTAAAAAAACACTGAAAAACCCACTGCAGAACAAAAGCATTCAAACCCACTGATATGAGATAGTACACTCATGTAGCTCAGGATGCAAAACTAGCAGTTTTCCTTACAAAAATCAACATTGTGGCCTTTAATCATACATTTTGCTACAACTAAATTTAGATCAGATAAAGGTTGGATTCACGCTGATTAACAAAATACATGCTGATGTAAAAATATAGTGATATACAACAGGTACTTACATCTACATTGGAGCACAGAGAATTCCTGCAAGAATCTTTCCTCATAAACGATACCATTGCAGAAATTCTTCTATCTGTTAAGCTTATTTTCTAAAAGAGAGATGGGTAAGGAACATGTAGAAAATATGATCAGCATGCTATAGAATTTCATGATGCAAGGATACGCACACGCTTCATAGAATGGAGTTGACATATTTTTGCTGGACTGGAGCGGACTAGTTCTTTGGCCACTGGAATCTACTTATTATCAGTAGGAGTTGGGTTTATCTGTGCTGGAGCAGTATCTATAAAAACTGGAGTTGGTTTATTATCTCCTGGCGTTTGGATCTTTTGCAAAGGCCTTGTTTTTAACCCTTCAGATTCTAACATAGTCGTCTTCCCCTTGCATGCCTTGTATAGAAGAATGGTGCTTTAATTATAAAACATGCGACAGCAGAGAGATGGAATAGGTACTGAAGAATAGAAAGGCATGACATATTGACATGTATTCCCTCCATCCAGAAAAAATGGATGGGTCTAGGCATATTTCAGTTCTAGATATATCCTTTTTTATCCATTTCGGCAACATGTAATCCGGACGGAGGGAGTATGGTGTAAGAGCTAGGGATACGACAGGACAACACAGCAAAAAAACTCTAGTTGAATGTAAAATTGTATGCTAGCGGAACACATACAGAAATAACTAAGGCAACATACACGTGTATGATTGGGAAACTAAGATGGCATTGCAACAGAGCACTAGAACAACACTTCAATGTAAAAAAACATGGTATGGTAGACAGATGAAGTACATACTGATGAATAACAATGCATAAGATATTCAGAAGCATGATGTCCAAATTAAGAAGATGGCATTGCGATAGAGTAGAATGACAGTACTTGAATTTGAAAACATTTTATCATGAATGGAATAGGTACTGAAAAACAGGAAGGCATGGCATATTTACATGCATGATCAGCATGCTAAGCACATGGCATTGCAACCGAGTAGATACACTCTAGGACATTATATGCATGGTGTACCCATATCACAGGCCAAGTTAGAGCAAGGACCTTGTGGGGTGAATAGGATTCATCATCTTTCTGCAAGTCTCCTGAAGAACTGCCTTTACATGTTCCATCATATTGGGTATCATTGACATCAAGTTTATTGGCCTTTACATTGCTCCGTGAGGTTCTTGTGGATATATCAGTGTGTGCAATTATATCTGACATGCATGGAAGACAACTAGTAGTTAGATTTATGTAATGAGTGCCTGTAGGAGACGACATAAATAGTAGGACTGGGGTTAACTAGCAGCAACAGGTCTCATAAACTAAAGGGAGAACACAGATGAAAGCTACAGAATATGTATCGTTTGTACTCGAGATTAACTAGATGGCACACAAAAGTATTAAAGAACAACATAGGTAATACTAGAAGTGGTATAATACTATAATCACCAGCCTGTGGGATAGCATTGGCTGATGGATGATAACTATGGAACAACGTTACCTAAAGAACAAGTATCTTAGCTGAACTATGGAACAACGTTAACTCCTGAACAAGACCCGTAAGAGATCAGCATGAATATACAGTGAAATGTGATGATCTATTTTCCATGCTTAGATGAATAACAAAGCCATAAATGTTGCACACAAGTAAGATGAGGGTACAAGCTATCTGGCTGCCATCCATAGGAGTGAGCATCATGTGCTGACTTGTCGATGGCCCTGCAGTTGTTGTGGTTGTCCATGTCGGGCACGCGCATTCGATGCAGGGAACTGTTGAGTGGGGACTATAGCTCCCTTCTGGTGTATTCTTCCCTTGTTGGAGCAGCTGCGGTGAGTCGGAAGACGATGTGTCTGAAGATGCAGATAACACATAATGTTAAGAACGACATATCTCTTTGATCTGAAGAAATACACTAAGAGATCAACAGCAAGGTACGAGAGTGGTCACACGTCTGTTGACTGAAGACTAAATTGGGGTCACACGATTTTATTTTATTTTGGTACTGTCCGATCTACGCCAGATGTCTTGATGGCCGTCCTGTGCCTCCCGGCTGACACTGTTTGGAATCTTCCCCAAAGAGCCAGCGACCAATGATAGAGCAGCCTGCCTCCGCCGTCCGTGGCCCCGGCCAAAACCTCGCTCCCCGACCCACCGCACTGCCGTGGTTGCGCCGCCCCCGGGCCAATCCACAAAGACTCCCCGTCATCCAGATCCGGCGGCGGCAGTACCTTCAACCCACGCAACTCTAAAAGATAGTCATCTAAGTGCTACTTCCGCGGCGAACTTGTGGCCCGGCACCCTTACGTTAGACACCAGCCAACCGGCATCCTAGGAGCTCCGCCGCCTCGAGGGGTGCTGCTTCCCATTGGGAATCGATTGGGCCAGAATAAAAATTCAGACAACTGACGCCTAAATAAAGTGATTTGAGATGAGGGTGCGACCTATCTGGCGGCATGGTGAAGTAGGCAGGTCCAGCTGCCGATTCGGTGAGGCCGGCGCGGTTGCGGTGGCGACCGGCGGCAGGGAAAGAGCGATGTCGCGACGGTCGATGGCTATGGGGAAGCAGCGCCAGGACTCTGGACGGATCCGAAGTTGGAGCCGCTCCGGTGCCGTGAACAACGACGGGGGTGAATCGGCTCTGGTATGGTTCACGCGGCCGTCGTCGAGGCAGCACCAGCAGCACGGAGGAAGAGGCACACAGCCCAGTGGACGACGGCAAATGGACAGCGTCTCCGGCATTTGGGAGGAGGGCGGCTGTGAAATTGGTGCGGTGGGGGCGCCATGGAGGTGGGGCTGAGGTTTCGCGGCTCGGGA
>NC_041389.1:92239262-92240207 GCF_002162155.2 Triticum dicoccoides | reverse complement strand
GCCTATAGGCTTCTCGGCTTGGGTCTGTGTACTGAGGGTCGGGGATAGTAGAGTAACTTTGCTTCTCCCCAAATAGTGGACGGGAGCGATTTCGGGCGAGGAGGGCGTGTTTTGAACTAGAGTGGGCGTGAGCGATTTGGGCGAGGAGAGCGTGTTTTGAAATAGTGGGCGCGAGCTATTTTGGGCGAGGAGAGCGTGTTTTGCCGACCATGGTTTATGAATTATTCGGCACATGTCATTTCGGCCGAGGAGAAGGCGCGCTTGGATGAAGTTACGAACCTACCCTCAATGTACAATGGGACAATTGATGCATGTCCCACATAGGACGGTAATTTCGCGTCTCCCATTTATTTGCCCAGGCGAATTCCACCGAGCAGAGAGGATGTTTAACGGTTCGTTCAAATTTTAGGAGAACGAGAATCCACGTCTAACTTACCAAGTCGATTCGAATCAAATTTTGAAATATTAGCTTGCCACTTCTTTTTTAGATGGAGAGATGATGCTCGGGAGTAATATGTTTTTACATGCTCATTGCTAGCGATTTACTATATGACAAATAGTTGACCCACTAAAAAACGCGAATCAAACCAAAAATGAAATATCTCGATTCAGTGAAATAGCTCGTTCACTAGGTCAAAATAGTGAACTAAATCCAAAATTGAACACCTCAATCGAGTAGCATGTTGTACAGTATTATAGTACTCCATGAACATGTTGAAAGTCAAATTAATGAACTTGTTTGATATACGCATATATCCGTTCATGTGTGGATTGCAGACCACATGTTCTCCAATTTAAATATTTGAATGCAAGTTTATATCGAAACATGGTTTATATTAGTCTTTGATGCATAAAACGCGACCTCCCCCTCTCTCGGACTCCTGTTCTCTCTCTCTCTTTTTCTCTCTCTCCCCCTCATTCTCTCTCTCTCTCTCTCTCTCTCTC